>NC_043747.1:1250527-1510527 GCF_902148845.1 Salarias fasciatus
TGGTAATTACTTAGCAATTACTTAGTAAGTACTTGGCAATTACCGACATAGTTGGTATACATAATTACCCAGTAATTAATACTTACTACCAGGTAGTTACTTGGTATTTGCCTGGAATTGTTACCCTGTAAACATGGTAATTTTACAGTACTTCTCCTTTACATGGTACTTACCTTGCAATTACCATGTTAATACATGGTAATTACCGTACTGTAAAAGGAAGCGTTACCATCTAATCATAAAAAACCCCCAGAAACATAAAAGTCCTGCCCTTCTGGTGTGAGGTCATATCTGAGGCAAAGCAGGAAACTTCATAGGGGTTCATCTTTCTGTTGACATAAGAGTTAGCGTGATTAACACAGGATGTGCATTGTGCAATGAGGGACTCTTTTTCTTTGATGTAACGAAGATGACCTAGTTACTGGGTGGTTAGGGGCCACTGTTCTCCGGAGACAATCGTCCTGTTTCAGCCCTCTGACTGGGGGAGCAATGAGAAACAGATGTGATAATGTGACGGTTGAAGATGTGTGTGTGAATGTGTGTGTGTCTGTGTGTGTGCATGTGGTGTGTTCTTGTACATACCCAAAAGTAAGTACCAAAATTCGTTTTTCACCAACAGAGTGAGGACATTTTTGCCGGTCCTCACTTTTCGACAGGCCTTTTTTGACCTTTTTGAGGGTTAAGACTTGGTTTTTTGATTTAGGGTTACAATTGGGGTTAGGTTAGGTTTAGGGCATAGGTTAGGGTTAGGCATTTATTTTGATGGTTAGGGTGAGGGGCTAGGAAATGCATTATGTCAATGAGTGTCCTCACAACGATATAAGTACAAACGTGTGTGTGTGTGTGTGTGTGTAGACGGGAAAGTGGGTGTGTATTGTACCGTACAGTTATTGAGTGAATCCACAGGCAGAATTTGAAGAGTGTTTAAAGATCAGTGTGATCATTGCAATGTGATAGTAGTAGTGATAATGATAGTGTTTCATGAATATATGACCTCTGACCCCTGAGAAGGCCAGAAGCAGGCCAGAGAGGCCTCAGGGCCCAGACAACTGGCAGTCATCCCAGAGCCAGATCTGATCCCCTCCTCCAGGCAGACGCCCACGCACCGGTCCAGAAAAGGGGCAGAAGAAAGCCCTGGCCGGGACCCCCGGTGGCCCCCGGGAGCCAGGACCGGTAGGAGCTGGCCCACCCTGGGCCCGGGATGCCCAGGGCGGGCAGAGCCTAGAGCCCAGGGTCCAAGAGCCCAAGAGCTAACTCACCCCCACCCCAGGCCAGGCCAGGGCCCCCCGAGCGCTTAGCCACGTACACCGAGATCCAGGGCATCAACACCCCACCCCTCAAAGCCCACCCCCCTCCACCCCCAGCCCAGCCCCCGCTCCCCCTGTCCTCCCCATCTCACTCCCCCCCAGCCCCAACCCAACAATCATTCACTCTCACTCACACACACGCACGCACGCACGCACGCACGCACGCACGCACGCACGCACGCACGCACGCACGCACACACACACACACACACACATACGTGTTTTCATTAAATACTAGGACGTATGACAGGAATGTGAAAAGTGGAGACATGCCTTTCCTGAGGTCCTAGAGGGAGGATAAGGGGGGGGGGGGGGGGGGGGGGGGGACTGGTGCTGGAGACAGTCAGTGTGGCTGTGGGACAGGAGCGGTCCAATGAAGCTGGCTGTGGCCCAGGTTTGGGGTTGGGGGTGTCACCTGGGCCAGAGAAGTGTGAAAAGGGGGGAGGAGGGAGAGTGGCAGAGGGGGTGGGGGGAGAATCACATCTGTTAAAGAAACAGTTTAATTCATCCGCCCAGTGCTGGTCTCAATCAGCTGCCCCTCTGACACTCTGCCCAAATCCAGACATGTTCTTAAGTCCACTCCACACATCACGGGCTGTTCTGGGCCAGCTGCTCCTCCAGCCTCCTGCCATTGTCCTTCTTGGCCCTTTCGATCCTCCGCTGGACCTCGGGCTGAACTCTCCTGTGCTCCTCCTAATTCCTGAAGATGAAAGCCCTTGCCTTCTTCTGGTTAAGAAGGACTTTCATCCCTGGTGGTGGTTGTTGGAGCAGCACCATACCCACCGGTGCTCTCCACACAGAATTTCAGGTAATCTGTGTTGTAGTGTGTGAGGCCATCAATGTCATCCCCAAAAGAGTCAAAGAACATGCTCCAGTCCTGGTCTGGAAACAATCCTACAGCCTCTCATTGGCCTCCTCAGTCCACACTTTCACAGACCTCTTCTACACAGGTCTCCTTTGCACCTCGGGTGTGTATTGTGGGATAAGATAGACCAGGTTGTGATCAGAGCATCCCAGTGAGGGGAGGGGGTGGAGCTGTAAGTGTCTGGCGTAAAGAAGGTCCAGCGTCTCTCGTGTGCCACGTAACGTACTGCGTGAACATCAGGAGGGAGGTGGAGAGGGAGAGTCTTTAAGTCTCCGCTGATCAGCGGCAGGGCCCGGGCCCTTTCATGCACCTCTGCAGCCGCTCCTTTGCCACAGTACACAGTCATACCCTTTGGAAAGTGGCAGGTGTGTTTTCAAACCTAATGTCAGCTAATGTCAGCTATTTTGTCCGGTGTAGCAAACTGTGAGCTGTACCTTAACGGTACACGTCTACCTGGTCTGAGCATGTTGAAGATCCTCCGGAATGTGTTCACAACAATTAAAAGATGCAATGCAACATTCACCCTTAATTTGGCCAAGTGTGAATTTTGGAAGGCTGCGGTTGCCTGCTTGGGGAAGTAGGGTAGGCCAGGGGCAGGGATGCAGCGAAATCCAACCCATCCTGGATTCCCCAATCCGAGAGACATGGTGGATGCTCTGCTGGGACCGAGGAATGTGTGGGTACTGTTGGGGGTTTTTGTAAGAGTTTTGCCATTGTTGTTGCCCCCTTACCACACTGATAAGACCCTCCAGTCCACACAGCATCACAGCAGAGTGTCTGGACTCATATGAGTCAGCAAAAGCTCTTTGGGCAGCAGCAGTGCTGAGAGTACCAGATTTCATGTGACAGTTCAAGCTTGAGGTAGATGCCAGTGGTCATGGTGTAAGAAGCATTCTCCTCCAGAAGGATGATCAAGGCATTGATCAGCGCGTGTGCTGCTTCTCTAAAAAGTCAATAAACATCAACTAACCTACAGTACCATGGAGGAGACTTTGGTACTACTTTTAGCATTACAGCATTTTCAGGTCTGTGTCAGCTCCAGCACCGCCCCTGTATTGATCTAAGACCATAACCCCTCGTGTTCTGTCTTGCATGTGCATGCTCATGTGCTGATCTCTCATGTTACAGGCTTTAATTTGCAGATTCACAACATCAAGGAGGAGGACAATGTTGTTGCAGAATCACTTTGTCAAGATTGAGTCGTGAAGCATCTGTAGGATGGGTGAAGGAATGATTGATCTTAGGTGGGGGTGGTAGGGGGGGGGGGTGTTATGACCCTTACCCATCATCAGGTTTTGTTTTTTTCTTTTGGTCTGTAATCCTAATTTTTGTGTACATGTGCCCCACCCACCTTCCCTGCCTGGGGAGGGTGCTGCTTACTGGACACAGACACAGTCTACAACGGTTGGACCAAGCTGAAGCCAGACGCTTCACCTTCTCCTTTTCTTCCAACCAAGCTTTTGGCACTGCAAACCTCAGTGCTAAGCCCTTAATTTCTAATTTATTGTAATCGGTGAATTTGTAGAGCTTAAACGGTTCAGTGTATTTGTAGACTTGGATTGTTCATAGTTGTAGCCCTGGTTTCCTTGGTACTAGGGAAGGAGAGACTTATGTTATGCTGGAAATCGACAGTTGCTTTACAGTGTGAGTTACAAGGTCCACTTCTGTGAGGCAAATGTCTTTCTGTTTAGAAGCCACTATATTTGCACCAGGGGTCACTTTGGAGGTTGTGTACAGCTTGTGTGTGTGCTTTGGTTATTATTGTTAAAAAAGACAAACGCATTTTGAATTTCTTTGCATGCATTTCATTCTTGAAAACAGCACAAAAACAGTTGCATCATTATAATTACAGGTTACATTTGACTTGAAGACATCTTTTAAAGTATAAGTTAAAAAAGCATTACACAACGTTTAAAATATTCACTTCTTCAGCAAGACATCAAATCTGTGTTTCCTTCATGGAGTCCAGCTTCTTCTTCGGTTGTGGAAAGCCTTCAGGAGAGGTCGTCCTCACATGTTTGTTACTTTGTCTTTTGCCCATTCATTCACACTGGAATAAGGAACGCCTGCCAGAGAAAACACATTTGGGATTCCTTCATCACAGAGACATTTAGAGTCATCATAAGAGAAACTGCGTTCATTACAGTTGAACTGACTGTGTATTCTGCTGGCTTTTTGAAATCCTTGAACTGCTTTGAACATCTAAATGTAAACAAAATATCCAAACTTGTACTGGGATGTGCACGTCTACGCTGTCCACCACATCCACCACAGATTTGGAAATGGAGATTTTAATGCTTTAGGTACCGTTAAAAAATATTCTGGATCTACTTTTTGGACTGTTGAAGAAAACTAATGTGGTTGATATGTAATGAAAGCATTAGTCTGACCTTTAACATGAACAGTAACACACAGTGTTTACACAACATGTTTTACTAAGAGTCCAGACACTGTGGGATTTCGCTATTATAGGACATATGACAAAAATTCCAAAAAAATATTTGAATATTGATCATATCATAATGAACTCTGTCAGGGTTTGTATTCATGGAGTTGTTTCTCAAGGATGAGGATGAATCCTTACTTGTAGATGTCATTTTGAGCTCTTTTCCTTCTGCTTCTGTTTCCTGGGGGGAAGAGAAGTGAGGATGAGTAGTGCTGAGCAGACTGGAGCCCAGACCATCCACCTGTACCCAGACTGAAACCAAACTGTCCCGGTCCTCCCCCAGTGGCAGCGCAGACTCTTTCTCTCACCAACTGCTACATGACAGCTGCTTCTGAATTACATAAACCTGAGACCTGCAAGGAACACGACACTTTCCCTCTTAGCAGTCAGATGAGTGCTGTTAAAGTGGAATTCACCAAAGCAGAGTCCCACACACACACACTCACTCATTCACACCTTTGTACCTCTACAGTTGTGAGGACATTCATTGACAGTGCATTTCCTCGCCCCTTCGCCAACCTTAACCATCAAAAATAAATACTTAACCCATACCCTAAACCTAGTTCTAACACTAACCCAAAAATGAAGTCTTAACCCTCAAAAAGGTCATTTTATGATGTGAGGCCTGGGCAAAATGTCCTCACAAAGTTGGTGTTCCTCCTCGATACCTGGTACTCACAGCCATGGAAAAACATGCACACGCACACACACAAACACCCACGATACTTACTTGGACTTGCGCTTGCGTTTGCAAACACACAATGATGGTGATGATGAGGATGACAGTTACTGGGACTAACACGGCAATCAGGATGATCCACTTGGTTTCTGTAAGACAGTTTCACTTTTCATCAGGCTCAGATTTCTCAAACTCTGAAACTCGTCTGCTGCTCAAACTACGATGTGAAGTTCGTATGCAATCAAAATAAAACTGCGCTGTTCAAAACCAGGCTGGTTTTTTTAACGATGTGACTCCGACGTGGACGAAGAGGATAAATTACCAAGGTGGAACCACATGGGAATCAACGGCTGCTCTGTAATGACAACTGTGCCAACGAATCACACTCAGTCAGAAAGTTTGTGTCGTTAAACCTGCATTGCCTGCATGCAGCCTTTCACTGGAGCTCAAGAAGAGAAACAAAGAAATGGTTGTTTTCAACATAGAAATACTCATTAAACTGCCAACGATGCAGGTTTATCTTTGTGGTTAGGGGTTAGGGTTTCACAGAATACTGAATTAAAGGAGCTAAAGAGGTCAGATGCTGGACAGCTGAATCGACTGAAACAATTAAAAACATAACAAAGCATGAATTATTTTTTACCAGTATGACTCCAAAATGGCTACAATTTATCAAGCAGCTGAAAACAGATCTCAGATGAAGTTCCTAAACTTCATAAATGTAACATGATGCAGTTTTGGTGAAACATGTTTGAGCTAGAAATAACTTTTCTTTTTGGCTTCTTTGGTGGAAAGTGAAAAAAACAGATGTTGTAGACCCAGTATAGGACTTGAACGAATGGATGAATTAGATGGATGGATGGATGCCTGCCTGAATTCCATGAAGACACTGAAGGGAAAACAGAATCTTGAGGCGGACTCACCCAGTCCTCCGCCTCCTCCGCCTGTTATCTCCACCTCACAGTTGTTGCCCTCGAAGCTGTCGGGGCAGGTGCAGGTGTAGCTGCTGCTGTTCTCCACACACACTCCTCCGTTCAGACAGGGATTAGGCAGGCAGGGGCTCTCTGCAACAGCCGGCAGCACAGGTGTGAGGGTGCATGTGCAGTATAATTGTAATTATAAATTGTCTGATGTGTGAGTTTGTATGCAAGGTTTGTAAGTCTTTTCTTTTTTTTTTCTTTTTTCTTTTTCTTCTCTTCCTTTTTTTCTAATGGATGTGGGATTCAACTTGTGCGATTCTTAAATGTGAAGGGGTAGATTTAATAAGTTCTTCGAACTTCTACCTGCTCCTTTTTGAGCACAGTTCAAATATTACTGTACTACTGCTACTATAAATGGACAATTGCTGCTATTATTGTTGCTCAAATAAAGAGATTGATTGATCTCCTCCTTCCTGACAGAGTCTTTTATCTCCGTCCATGAGTTTTTCCCCATCTGGGTGTCTTTGTAGACGGAACTACAGCCTGATGGCTTCGCACAGTCACTTTTCAAAGTTAGCATCCCTCATGTTTTGTTTGTTATGGCACTCTGGCGCATGCGTATAATGCCGCGACCGGCGCAACCAACGCGACAGGCGCATACGCGCAACGCCGTCACAAAATTTGGGTTGTGCACGGATGTCCACGGATCGATCTGCGAGGAACCTAGCGGACAGGAATTCATGACGATTTTTACGTTATGGGGACCAATGCCCACGTGGACTTGGGAAGCATGGAGAAGCCTTTTAAGTGTGTGAAAGTGTATGTGACAGTTTGAGAGTGTGTGAAACTGTGTGATGGCGTGTGAGAGAAGGTGTGACTGACCTGGTATCACCTCACAGTTGTGGCCCAGGAAGCCTTCGGTGCAGTTGCAGGTGTAGTTGCTGCTGTTCTCCACACACACTCCTCCATTCTCACAGGGCTCACTCAGGCAGGGGCTCTCTGCAACAACCAGCAACACAGGAGTGTGTGTGAGGGTGTGTGACAGGGTGTGTGAGAGGGTGTCAGAGAGTGTGAGAGGGTGTCAGAGAGTGTGTGAGAGGGTGTCAGAGAGTGTGTGAGAGGGTGTCAGAGAGTGTGTGAGGGTGAGAGTGTGTGAGAGGGTGTCAGAGAGTGTGTGAGAGGGTGTCAGAGAGTGTGTGAGGGTGAGAGTGTGTGAGAGGGTGTCAGAGAGTGTGTGAGGGCGAGAGTGTGTGAGAGGGTGTCAGAGAGTGTGTGAGGGTGAGAGTGTGTGAGAGGGTCAGAGAGTGTGTGAGGGTGAGAGTGTGTGAGGGGTGTCAGAGAGTGTGTGAGGGTGAGAGTGTGTGAGAGGGTGTCAGAGAGTGTGTGAGGGCGAGAGTGTGTGAGAGGGTGTCAGAGAGTGTGTGAGGGTGAGAGTGTGTAACAATCATCAGAAATGTTTCAGTTCGACGACGAGATGACATCATGGATCAAAGATGGCGGTGCACAGCTGTGCAGCGGCTCCTCGAGCTCCTGAAAAGAAGCCCTTTTCAAAGCTTCATCAGCTTTATTTTCTTTAAAATCTTATTCCTCAATCGAACTGAAGAACATCAGGGACAGTTCGGTTGCAACAATCTCACCGGCACTGAAATCTGCACTCGGTAGACACTGCCTCCTGAGAACAACGGAGTGGCACCGCAGAGTGCTTGGAGTGGCCGGCAAGAGGAAACGCTGCGCCCGAAAACAAAAGAGGGGAAGCGGGGGGGGGGGGGGCGCAGGCCCAGCTAAAGGCTAGCAGACTGCCGATTCCTACTCCCTTCCTGACCAACGTCCACTCCTTGGGTAACAAATTGGACTTGGACTGAGGTGGAGTGTTTCGAAGGAGATGAGGAACTGTGCCGTAATATGTCTCACAGAAACATGGCTAAACAACAACATGCCGGACTCAGCCTTCCACATGGACGGCCTTCGCCTCTTCCGTGCGGACCACGATCACCGGTCGAGGAAGACGCGCGGCGGAGGACTCTGTGTATATAAATGAAGGTTGGTGTACAAACTGTGTGCTGGTTAAAACCTTCTGCTCTGAGGCGATTGAGCTAATGACTGTGAAATGTCAGCCATTCAGTCTGCCGCGGGAGTTCAACCTGGTGTACGTCACCATTGTTTACATCTCGCCGGCTAATGCTAATGCTAGTGCTAACGAAACGCTAGCAGAGCTGCATAACACCATCAGCTCCCTACAGACAAAGCATCTGGAGGTGTTTCACGTGGTCGCTGGGGACTTTAAACACGTGAAATTGACGGACACCCTGCCGGGGTTTCACCAACACGTCACCATCCCCACACGGGGAAGCAACACTCTGAACTGTGTGTACACCAATATTCAAAGTGCATACAGAGCTCTCCCCCGCCGCCATCTTGACCTCTCCGACCACATCGCCATCCTGCTGGTGCCATCATACCGTCCCCTGCTACGACGGATCCCACCAACAAAGAAGACAGTCACTGTGTGGACAGAGACGCAGCCTCTGCTCCAGGACTGCTTCCAATGCACAGACTGGCAAGTCTTCAGGGAGGCAGCAACTTATGAGGGAGAGGTGGACCTGGAGGAATATACAGCCACTGTCTTTGCTTCATCTCCAAATGTGCTGATGATATTACGACCACCAAGAAAATTACCTGCTATTCAAACCAGAAACCCTGGCTGAATGCGGAGGTGGGAGCTCTACTGGAGGCGAGGGATGTTGCGTTCAGGGCAGGTGAGGCATCAGCACTTAGAGCGGCAAGAAGACAACTGACTGCAGGCATCGCAAGGGCCAAAGCCACATACGCCCAGAAAATCTAGGGCCACTTCACCACCAACGACCCACGGCGTATGTGGAAGGGTATTAAGTGTATTACAGGCTACAAGGCCAGGAATGCACAATGCCCCAGAGACCCCTCCTAGCCAGATGCATTAAACAGATTCTACGCCCGCTTTGAGGATCCAAACTCCCCTCCCCCAGCACCAGACTCACATCTTCACCTGACGACATGCCCCTCAATGTGACCGCAGCAGACGTAAGGAAGACCCTTCTGGGTATCAACCCCCGCAAGGCTGCAGGCCCTGACAACATCCAGGGGCGGGTACTGAGGGACTGCGCCGACCAGCTGTCTGAGGTGCTGCCAGACATTTTCAACACCTCACTGTCTCTGTCTTCTGTCCCCACCTTCCTAAAGACTGCCACAACTGTTCCTGTCCCCAAGTGCTCCACAGTGACAGGCCTGAATGACTATCGACCGGTTGCCCTAACCCCAATTGTCATGAAGTGCTTCGAGAGGCTCGTCATGACCCACATCAAGGACTACATCGATGTCACTGTGGACCCCCATCAATACTCCTACAGGAGAAACCGCTCCACTGATGACGCCATCTCCTCAGTGGTCCACACAGCCCTCACCCACTGGGAGGGCAAACACTCCTACGTCCATTTGCTCTTCCTGGACTTCTCCTCAGCCTCAACACCATCATCCCACGGACCCTGGTGCAGAAGCTCTCCTTCCTTGGGCTGAGATCCACACTGGGGAACTGGGTCCTGGACTTCCTGAGCAACAGACCTCAGACCGTCAGGATCCATAACACCATCTCCTCCTCCATCAGCCTCAGCACCGGCTCCCCCCAGGCTGTGCTGAGCCCCCTCCTGTTCACTCTGCTGACATATGACTGCTCGCCAACACTCCGGCTGTCACATTGTGAAGTTTGCGGACGACACAGCAGTAGTGGGATGCATCTCCGACAACGATGACTCCAACTACAGAAAGGAGGTGGAGCACCTGGTGCAGTGGTGTGGAGACAACAACCTCTGCATCAGTGTGAAGAAGACCAAGGAGATGGCGTTGGACTTCAGAAAGGACAAGTGCCCCCTCCCTCCCCTGCACATCGGCGGAGCAGCCGTGGAGACGGTGTCCAGCTACAGGTACCTGGGTGTGCACATCTCCAGTGACCTCACCTGGAGGACGAGCACCTCCTGTCTGGTCAGGGAAGCCCACCAGTGACTCTACTTCCTCAGGAAGCTGTGGAAGTCTGGGCTGGGGAGCCCGGTCCTGAAAAGCTTCTACCATTGTGCGGTGGAGAGCGTCCTCAGCAGCTGCATCACCGAGTGGCATTTCAGCTGCACTGCTACTGAGAGGAAGACTCTGCAGAGGGTGGTGAAGGCTGCACAAAGAACTGTTGGGAGCAGCTTGCCCACCATCTCGGACCTCTACTCTTCACGTTGCAGGGGGAGGGCTCTACACATCTTCAAAGACACCACTCATCCGGCACACAGCCTGTTTCAGCCCCTTCCCTCAGGAAGGCGGCTGAGGAGCATACAGAGCAGAACCACCAGACTCAGGAACAGCTTCTTTCCTGAAGCTGTTAGACTGCTGAACTCCAGTCGTGCTCTGCAGGCTCCTACTCCGCTCGAGAGAGACACTGCTATTACTGAGCACTGGACACCTTACACACCAGGTTACTGCTCTTGTAACACTGTCTGCAAATACTTTTTATTATTATTATTTATTTATTTATTTTTTATCCTTATTATTAGTATCCCTTGAGTTACTCCAAGAGTTAGGCTTCTGACCCGGGACCTGAGTACCCCCTTTTCGTGCCACAAACATGTTAATGTGAACTGGTATGACAATAAAGTTTTCTTGAATCTTGAGTTCCTCTTCTTTTCCGTCAAAAGTCCATCAAAGGTCTAAAACTGAACTTTTCCACTGAAACAAAATGATTAATCTTCAGCAGTGAATGAACAGATTCCTGCAGCTCCAGGAAGAAGTCAGCTCTCACACACTGCCGTCTCGTCTGAACACCACTGATCAATATACACTTGAAGCAGCGACTGGATTTTAACAGTGCTGCATGTTAAAGACATTTACTGGTCAAGTTTTCCACCTCTTCAACAATTCTACACTTTCAGGGCAAACGATCAAACTGCAGCTCCTGTTTGTTACTGATGCTTCTGAAGTGGTGAAAAAGAGGAGCTTTCCTCTCGTTGGTGCTCTGGTTGTGGAGACACGTGGGACACGTCCCCTTCAGAAGCTTGGCTCTCACCTCGGTAGCAGTCCCGTCTGGTCTCGAACACGGTGCACACTTCGCCGTCCCTGCAGGTCTTGGGTGTGCACACCACTCCGGTGGCGGTGCATTCGCAGGATTGGGAGCAGTCCGCCGTCACGAACGTGGCTTCCAGCTGTAAGGCGGAGGCAGAGGGCGGGGTGAGGCGGAGGAGGCAAAGGATGGGGTGACGCAGAGGCAGAGAATGGGGTGAGGCGGAGGGCGGGGTGAGGCGGAGCAGAGGGTGGGGTGAGCGGGAGGCAGATTATGGGGTGAGGCAGAGGGGGGGGGAGTGGAAGGCGGGTCGACGGCGAGCTGGGGCCACTTACGGGGTAGTATCTGTCCAGGAAGGTGCAGCCGCACTGGGCGTACGGCACGCAGGCGCCCTCGCTCATCACGAAGCCGGCGGCGCACTGGCAACCCTCGCTGCAGGGGGCGTCGCACTCCGAGGGGGCCGCCAGGTCGGCACAGGAGGCGGGGCAAGACGTCATGCAGGGCGAATAGACGCTGTTGGCATCACAGCTGGGGGCTAGGAGGGAGGACACCGTTCCTTCATTCTCAAACCGTGGCATGATGGGATATCATCCCGTTCAGACACACACAGAGCAGTGGTTCTCAAGATGTGGGGCGGGCCCCGCCGAGGTCAACAGACACAGTAACAGGACAAGTGTAGAGGTCAGCCGGGGAGACCGCTGACTTCATTTGGCTGTGAATTTGGTGAAGTGAACATTTCCACCAGTGACATGTGTTGGTGATGAGTGAAACTAGAAAAGCCATAAAAGGAGCAGCAGTTTCAGTCTGGATCCAAAGATCCAGCAGATTTGGAGCAGAGCATACGGCCGAACTGCTCCTCCTCTTGCTTTCTCAGCTATTCTTATCATTCGTCCTGATAGAAAGGTCTCTTGCCGCCTCAGACCGGCCCTGGCCTCCACCACTCTATTGGCTCGGAGGCTCCTCCTACTGAGGTGGAAGCTGAACGGAAACCTGAACGGGTCGCATGTCCTGAAGGTGTCGGGGACTGAAAGTGCTCCCAAACAGCAGGAGGTGTGTGCGAGCTTCTTACCACAGCCGAGCCGCGCTCCAGGTGTTCGCTGAGACTCCGGCCAGCTGGCAGGCTGCAGCGTACGCTTCCAGGCTGGCACAGCGCAGCTCCTCACTGCCGCTCTCCGCACACAGGTCATACACACAGTCTCTGCACACACACACACACACACACACACACACACACACACACACACACACACACACACACACACACACACTCAGTGTCAGAGTCTGCCTCCAGTTTTCACAACACACATCGTGCAGCAGTTTTATACATGTGACCCTCTGGTGGAACCTGTGACCCTCTGGTGGAACCTGTGACCCTCTGGTGGAACCTGTGACCCTCTGGTGGAGCCTGTGACCCTCTGGTGGAACATGCTCTACTCACTCTTGGAAGGCCTCTGGAGACAGGAGTTGGTGGCAGGCGCTGAACGGTCCAGCAGGGTCGGACATGGCTCCACATATACTCGAACTGTTGTAGTTCTCCAGTTGGGTCGGAGAACATTCTTCAGTCACAAATCCTGAATCTGGATCCGTCTCCACATCTCGCCTGCACAGAAACACGTCTGAGTGAAGTCACAGTTCAGTCAGTCTGTCACCGTTCATTTCAGCTCAGCTGTTTCCGTCAGTTCAATGAAAATTAAGGCTGTCTTGTCCGAACCGAAGTCCGGGTCTGGTTTCCACTTTGCAGAACTGAAGTTCTTCAGGGAACAGAGGAGTATGAACCTTCAATGAGCTGCTCTGGAGGAGTGGTGATGGTTGGACTCCTGGTTAAGAGTGTGTTCCTACCTGTGAACGTGGACTGTGATGGGAAGCTCAGAGGTCTTCAGGAGACCGCCGTCCCCGTCTGAGACCCTCCAGCTGTTGCCGAATGAGTCCAGATCTCGGACCACCGTCCCGTCGGGCTTCATGTACTCATTACTGGTGATGCCGTCGTTGTTGCCACACAGCCCCCTGACAGAGCCTCTGTAGGTTGTTGGCAGCTCGATTTCTGATGAGGAGGGAAAACCGTTACTGAGGAGGCAGCCTGACAGCTTCAGTCAGGGAGAACATGAACGTCTTCCTCTTTTACCTCCGCGGTTTTTCCCGTCGAAGCGAACAGTGAGTCCAAACGCAGTGGTGAGCTGGACCTGCTTGGAGTTCATGGTGATGGTCAAACCATCAACCGGACTAAGAGGAGGACTCACACGCTCCCCGTTCACCTGCCAGCCAGACACAAAGAGTAGAATTTAGTGTCCTGACAGAAGAGAGGAGCCGTTTCTCATGGGTGAGGGACCCACCAGGACTTTGTTCTTCTGCTGGAAGTGAACGTTGACTCCATAAACATCGATGAGCATCTCATCCAGGAAGGACACCTTCTTGCTTCCTCCACGCCGGGTGTTCTTTCCTCTCACCTTCAGCTGCTCCTGGGAGCTCTGCAGGCTGTGGCTCTCAGTCAGGACGTAGGTGTAGGCACCCTGGAAGTGGTGCTTGAAGCCGTCGAAGGTTCGGTAGTGAGGATCCCCGGAGATGCTGCACTGATCGAACCCTGTAGAGGAAGACACAACCACAGAACTCTGCTCAGAAAACACACTAAAGGGTTTGAAAGTGACGTTCAGACAGACGTGCTGCAGCAGTCAGACCTGCTGATACATGCAGTGTGTGAGGACGGTGAACTCACCAGTAGGTTTGCAGTAAAGCTCTCCAGACTTGTCCAGCTCACAAACGGCGTTCGACTGACAGCGGTGATCCTCACATGTGATGGTGCCACCGGCGTTACACTCACAGAGCTCAGTACATTCATCTGTCAGCCAGGAGTCCCCAACCTACACACACACACACACACACACACACACACACAGAGTTACAACTGGATATTAACTGTATGGATCCAGGCTAATCTGTCCTGAGACAGATTCTATATGCTGTGGAGGACTCCATATGTTGTGATGGATTGTATATGTTTTGGAGGATTCTATATGTTGTGCTGGACTCTATATGTTGTGATTGGTTCTATATGTTGTGTAGGATTCTGTGTGTTTGTCATGGATCCTATATGTTCTGACGTATGCTATATTCTGTGAGGATGATATCTGTTGTGGAGGATGTTGTGATGGGTTCTATATGTTGTGATGGTTTCCATATTTGTGGAGATTCTATATGTTGTGGTGGATTCTGTATGTTGTGGAGGTTGTATACATTGTGGATGATTCTATATGTTGTGGAGGATTCTATATGTTTTGGAGGATTGTATTTGTTGTGGAGGTTTCTCTATGGTGCGATGTACTCTATATTTTCTGAAGTCATTTATAGCAGCACTTTCCTTTGAGGCTTTCATCAGTTTGTCACTGATGGTTTGAAATCATGCACAGACTGAGGAGGATTCTCACTGCTGGTCCTGACAGACTTTGCTTTGGAGTAATTTCATGCCACTGTTTCCTCCACATAGAGTTGTCTGCTCGTTCCTAGCCTGTCTTCAGTGATCAGGACTCGCTGTTGAAGTGCCTCACTCACATCATAGTACTCTCCATCTGGGCTCAGACAGCCACCACTGCTCCAGACGAACAAACGTCTTGTCACTGAGGACGAAGCCGGCGGTCACACTGGCAGCCTCCACACAGGTGGTGGAAGGAAGGTGGCAGGAGAGGGGGAAGAGGTCGGAGCAGGTGGGGGGCAGGGGCAGTGCAGTCTGAGTAGTGGCTGTTTCAGGGCACGGTAGGGGCTGCAGGGAGAGGAAGGAAGTGCTGATGAAGGTCAGGTGGCTGGGAGCGTCTGTGCGGCTCTTCATCAGCGAGGCAGTAACTCACGGCAGAAGGTGCTGTTCCTCCAGCTGACGGTGACCCCGGCGCTGTGGCAGGCCTGAGCGTACGCCTCCACGTTGTCACACAGGGTCGCCTGCATGCCGTCGTACTGGCACATGTCATAGATGCAGTTACCCAGGAAGCCTCGGCGTGCACCACGGCGTGGCAGGGCTTGAAGCGGTCGGAGAGGATCACCGCAGCACACTGAGCCTCCAACAGCGTCTCCTCTTCGGCGGTGCAGTTCGGGTGGATGTCTGGACGAGTGTCAGGCTGACAGCTGCAGAGGAGAAACTCAGTCAGGCTTTACAGAGCTGAGCCTCAGAACCGATGGCTGTCCTGAGGTCCTGGATGAAGCAGGCTGAACAGTCTGCTGGAAGTTATGAGATACATCATGAAATAAAGCACAGCTGGGAGATGATCGTTCCCGAAGTCAAAGGCCAGGCAACAGAAGAGGCACAGAAAAGATCAAGACAGAAAACATCTATTAAATCAAAAGTCATGTGGTGCCCGCTGGTAAAAGCACAACAAACAGCAGCATCAGCTGGTTTCACCTCCTCAGGTAGAAACGTCAACAGCTTGTTGAAGTTTCCAACTCATGGAATAAACTCCCCGGTATTTCACACAAGGTTGTGTTTGGCAGACGGTGCAGGAGCAGAAACACTGACCGGGATCACTGTCTCCTTCAGACTTCCAGCTGTTTCCCAGTTCATGCGTCCTTGGCAGGCTTGTTGTCAGGCCATCAGGTTGTCATCAGAAGAGTCATGGTTGTAGTTTCCACACATGCCACACACCTAAAGGGGAGGAGCGACCCTTGAATCTGGAACATGCACTATCTAATGTCTCTTGTCAGCAAGCTGCTGCAGGTCTGGGAAAGCTTGAAGGTGGAAATGTTCAGATGGCTCATTCTAACGCACAACTTAGAAAACCATGTTTGGACCTGCCAATAAATCCTGAAGCTCTGCAGAGAGTCTCTGTTCTTGGTTCCCTGGGACTCCATTGCTTCAGACACTTGAGCAGCACTTTTGCTAAAAGCACTTCATAAACTTCATATTATTATTTATTACGCGACAGTAGCTCAGTTGGTAGAGCGGGTTGTCTTATAACCGGAAGGTTGGCGGTTCGATCCCCGCTCCCGCAGGTGTAAAACTGGCGTTGTGTCCTTGGGCAAGACACTTCACCCACCTTGCCTGGTATGAAAGTTGTGAGAGTGAATGGTTGGTGGTGGTCGGAGGGGCCGATGGCGCAGATTGGCAGCCTCACTTCCGTCAGTCTGCCCCAGGGCAGCTGTGGCTACAATAGTAGCTTACCACCACCGAGTATGGTGTGAAAGGGTGATGTGATATTGCAGTGTGAAGCGCTTTGGGCTCTGTCATGCAGGGTAAAAAGCGCTATACAAGTTTACCATTTACATCAAAACTCTGAAGGACACAGAAATGCTCAGTCCTGTGAACTAAACCTTCACCAATGTCAGCATTCCAGAGTGAACAGGAGGTAAACTACAAACAGCAGAAGACCGTTTGGTGTCTGTACCTTGTTGAAGTACTCTCCAGGAATAGTAATCTCCAGGTGATGGACACCATCAAACTTCACCTGCAGACCAAAGTCAGTGTCCAGCAGGTTGTACGCTCCGCTGGTTTATGACTTTGGCTCCGACCGATGCGATGGTGACAGGAGTTCGCACTCGTCGTCCATTCAGCTACAACCATGAAGAGGAAACATGTCGGTCATTGATTGATTGTGTCGTTCGTTTATTACTTGATATTTGCTGAACTGTGATACACACCAGAACTCTGCGGCCTTCTGCAGCTCCACCACAGTGTCATGAGGCAGGTAGACGTGACTGAGCGGACGTAGGAGGCCTCTGGTTGACCACGCTCCTCGTTCTTGGCTACGATTCTGAAGGGAGTTACATTGGTGGTGTTGCAGATCTGAAAGAGTCAGACAATCATATTTCATACTTCAATGGAAAAGCAGACAGGTGCAGGTACAGATGTGACAGATGTGTGCTTAGGATGGAGTGAAACCTTCCATACCTCAACCAGAGTGTATGTGCAGGTACCCATGAAGGTGTGCATCACACCGTCGAACGTGTAGTAGTGAGGGTCTCCAGCGACATGGCACACTCCTTTACCTGAGGGGGGAAATGACCAACATCTGTCTGACATGTGCACTATTTTTTTTTTTTTTTTGGCTCTCGTGGGAGGCGGACGCTTTTTCTATCGCTCGCTCTTACACAGTAAATTTTCCAGTGTTGAATTAACTCTGAAAGTGTTAAAGAGTGGACTCAAACACTTTTGTAGTGTTAAATGTAAGTGTTAAAATATACACTTTAAAGTGTTCACTCTAAGAATTAACACTGTATAGAGTTAAATATGAACACTGGTGAACAGACAGGAGTGTTGATAGAACTCCACAGAGTGTCAGCATTAGAAAACTAACACTGGCCAGTGTTGATTTTTAACACCACAAAAGGGTATATATGAATCCACTCTTTAACACTTTCAGAGTTAATTTAACACTGGAAAATTTACTATGTACTTTGCTCCTCCCTCCCTATTGTCTCTGCTGCTGCTGCACTTTGTCTCGTCTAGTTCACTGAAACAATCACTCGACTTGGTTTTTTCGAAACAAACCAACATATAAACCATGGAATTGATCAGCTGGTCTCTCAACGCAATTGATAAGATCATTTCAACAAAGAGTAAAGGAGCGGGGATGGGACCCGGCATGCTGGGTATGTGATTGTCTGGCTATGTGTATGTGATAGTCTCTGTGGCGGTTGAACAGTTTTGTCTCAGAGTTCTGTTGCTTTGTGAAGCGTGGTTCCAGGTGTGGACCCTGGGTTCTCACCTGTGGTGTGACAGCCCAGCACTCCTTCCACCACTTTGCACTCCTGAGCAGGGCTGCACTGCCACGGCTCGCAGCTGATGTTGTTATTGCCGCCACATTTACAGCGTTCAGAGCAGTCCGACTCTGTGAACCAGGAGTCTCCAACCTACACCAGCACACAAGAGAAGCGGTCACTGATGCTCGCTGACCAGCCTCATTGTTTCTCATTCAGTCTGTATTTGTTTCAGTGTGTTTTAAACTGTGCAAAAACCAAATGTGAGACCAGCATCAGGTCTGTCCCTGTGCCAGTGAAGCTCACTTACCGGTCGGTAGTTCCCGTCTTCATCAGTACATCCACACTGATCCAGAGGGATACATTTGTCTCCGCTCTGGACGAAGCCCGGGTTGCAGAAGCAGCCCTCCACACAGGGCTGGTTACAGGGACCGCCGGGTCCTGCAGGGTTCTGACAGCTGGGCTGGGAGCAGGCCGGGCCACACGGGCTGTAATGACTGCCTGAGGGGCAGTTCAGAGCTGGAGGGGGAGAGGTTTGGGTCAACAGCTGACTTGGAAAACTTGCAGAGCCATGAGCCGCCCAGCACACGGTGAGGCTTACGACAGAAGGTGGGCTTTCTCCAGTCGATGTGGACTCCTGCAGCGGCGCACAAGTCAGCGTAGCTCTGGATGGCCTGGCACAGAGCCACCGTCTCTCCTCCAGTGGCACACATGTCGTACACACAGTTTCCAAAGTAAGGCTCCGGAGGCACCACGCATGGCAGGGCTGAAAGACCGCCTGAGGACCAAGCCAGAGAAGAGCTGAGCGGCTCCACAAGGGCGGGATTCATGGATGTTCAATGGGTGGATTTCATCTGGACTCATGTTGAAGTGCCGTTGAGCAACTCAGCAAACTGCAGTGTGTGCACGTGTGTGTTTCATACCACTGGGATCAGTGATCATGCCACAGCTGGTGGGTTTCTGGGCCTCTTCCTCCACTTTGTCATCACAGTCTTCCTCCTCTCCTCCATGAGTACAGCTGGAGAGAAAGTGGTGTGTGTCATTCACAGCAGAGAAAAGTCATTGTTGTCTGTAACTTGAACAGTTCTCTCTCAAAATCCATTTGTTTGAAGCAAGCTCCATGTTTCCTCCCAATGACAGCCATTCATTTTTGAGAGAAATTTATTCAGTGAAACAAGAGAGTACATACATTTTCCTCAACCGATTGGTGTTGTATGGATGATTCTACAGTCATTATATATATATCTCGTCCAGGCTAACAGACTTGCAAGCAGAACACTGCAACCTCCAAGAACAAGAACCAGTTGTCATCACAACAGCAGACATCCAGAAAAGAGTGGCAAAAATTGGAGTACTGGACAGCACCAGGTCCTGACAGGATTCACACCTGGCTGAAGAAGCTAACTGCGCTCCCTGAATGCCTGGCAGCCTAAATGACCCAGCTGCTGAGAGAAGGGAACTACCCACAGTGGCTGACCCAAGGTCCAACAGTCCTCCTCATGAAGGATCCCCAGAAGGGAACACCATCCAACTACCAGCCTAGAACCTGCCTCAGCATCACATGGAGGCTCCGATCTGGCATCACAACGGCCAAGATGAACAGGCACATGGAACAATACATGAGCAGAGCCCAGAAAGGAGTTGGCAATAACAGCAGAGGAGTCAAGCACCAGTTACTGGTCAATAGGGTGATTGCACAAGACTGTAAGACCAGAAAGACCAATCTGAGAACTGCCTGGATTGATTACAAGAAAGCTTATGACTAAAAGCAGCACACATGCTACCCGAATGCCTGAAACTGTAGAACATCAACAGGAAACTGAGAACCTTCCTGGGAAACTCAATGAGGCTATGGAAAACAACTCTGGGAACTGACTGGAAGCCAGTGGCAGAGCTGAGCACAGAGGCGGAGCATGGGTCTCAGTACAGAGGGGGTGGATTATTCTCGACGGGCCCTTATGATAGTAATTTTACCATTCAAACAATACCTCATGCTACCATCAAACAACACACTAATGCTCACTTTTATTGAGTCAAGCAAACCTATATGCCTCAGAAAGCAGAATAAAGTCACAAACCAGTTCACAAACTTGTTCTGCCTGACAGGTGTCAATCTCGGAGCATCCGCTGTTCATGGTGCTGAAAACTCAGATTAAAAACTCACAGGCTAAATCTGTACCATCTTTGATACAGCTTAAAACAAAATGAACACATCTGGTCTAAAATGACACAATCTATTCAGATAGATATAGACAGATATCTATATCTTTTGGAATTCACGTATATTAGGAAAATAAAATAGACTCGGCGGTCTCTTATAGTTGAGAGCAACACAAGGCACATTCAAATAGGGAGGTGTTTAAGACCACAGCATTCTGATAAAGATAATATTTCTGAAGGTTTCACTGACTCACCAATGGCTCCGATGTTAGGTTTTGGGTAGTACCGCTAGTGGCTAGCATAGTGTTTAGCATACTGTTTAACTTCCCTCCAAAGAGTTCAGATCAAGTGCAAAAGAAAAAACTTGTTAATGCCGTACAGCCAATTAATACAGCGTTGGCTTACAGCTCTGATGTATTCATGGATAGTCGTAATGCAAGAATTGGAAAATTGGAGCCCACAATCATATGTGTATACCTTCACGCACACACTGCACATTTTATTATAATAATTTATTTACGAGCAAATGTGAACACATCAAATGAAACCTATGACCTTGTGGGCCCTGGGGCAACTGCCCCCTTGCCCCCACTCTGGCTCCGCTACAAGGTGAGCATCAAATGTGGCGTATACCAAGGAGATGCTCTGCCCCCCCTGCTGTTCTGCAGAGACCTGAATCCCCTCAGCCAGATCATCACCAAGAGTGAATACAGGAACCGATTCCACAGTGGAAAAATCGTCAGTCACCTCCTCTACATGGACGACATCAAGCTGTATGCCAAGAATGAGTGGCACATGGACTCCCTGATTCACCTCACCAGGACATACAGCAGGGATATGGGGACGTCACTCGGACTAGATCAATGTGGAGTAATGGTTTCAAGGAGAGCGAAGATGATCACGACTGAAGAGTTTGAACTACCTGAAGGCAACATAAGAGATGATGAATACAGCTATAAACACCTGGAAACCACAGGCAATGGCAACCAGGATGGAACCAAAAAGGGGATCAAAAAGACAAAACCCCAACACGGAATGTACCACTGACAAATTGAAGAAGTGGGTGACATAGAAAGAACATACCAGTGGCTGGAACAGGCAGGACACAAAGAACACAGAGACTCTGATCATGGCTGCACAAGAACAGGCCCTAAACACCAGATCAATAGAGGCCGGGGTGGATCACTCTAGACCAGACCCCAGGAACAGACTGAGACAGGAAGCCCTGAAACAGTTTAGACTATCACAGCAGGGGGCAACATGCTGGCAGGAAAGGCAGACATGGAACCAGAAACAGGCTGAGGCAGAGTTTCCAGGAACATCTGTGAAGAGTACGGACTGGAGAACTGGAGTCTCGATGGAGGACACCCCCGAAAGAGGTGGAGAACCACCAAGACCAGATCCTGAGAGAATTCAAGATTCAGATCGACTAACTGGTGCTGGAGGATCAACCTGACATAGTGGTGGAAGAGAACCAGGAGAACCAGGAGAACCATGAGAACCATGAGAACCATGAGAAGAGAGCAGTAGTGATGGATGTAACAATCCCCAGTGACAGCACATCAGGAAGGAGGAAGAGGAACCACTGGAGAAACACCAAGGACTAGAAGAGCAGCTGGAGAAGATGTGGGCTGTTAAGGCAACAGTGGTGCCACCAGTGATGGGAGCACTCGGGGCAGGAAGCCCCAAGTTGGATGCATGGCTCCAGAAAATACCAGGAACAACCTGTGAGATCTCTGTCCAGAAGAGCAGTGCTAGAACAGCTCAGATCCTGTGCAGAATGCTCCAGCTCCAGGCCTCTGGTAGATCCTGAATAACCCTCCAGCTTCCATGACTCTGGTAGACCCTGCAGAACCATCCAGCTCCCAGGACTCTGGTAGACCCTGCAGAACCCTCCAGCTCTCAGGCCTCTGATAGACCCTGCAGAACCCTCCAGCTCCCAGGGCTCTGGTAGAGGACCCCAGATGGAAGGGGATACCACTCAAGAAGGGTGAGAAGACAGTTCTTTGAATGTATACTGGTGAATTGATTGGTGCCCCAGGTGGACACAACCTTGTTTCACCAGGGACTTGATGAGTTGTTTTGTGAAGTGGCCACCGTACGTTGCCATGGCACCGCCCACTCCAGTGTGCATGAGGTGCTTCTGATGATGGCAGTTTTCAAATCGGTCACTTGGTCCTGGAGTCACAGTCACTTGATGGAGTCCTCCATTTTTTCACTGAGTTCTGCATTCTCTATCAAATGCTCTCTCACCACCTGGTCTCCATGGAAACACAAACACCTCCTGTCTGACTGCTCCTTTAGTGGTACTTTACTGATACTCTGTTGATATTACTATTACTGTCAATCAATCAATCAATCAATCAATCAATCAATTTATTTTTGTATAGCCCAGTATCACAACAACAGCTGCCTCAGAGGCTTCAAGATGTTACATTGGTTGGTAAAAATTAAAAACAGTGAATTTTGGAGTCATGATAGACTGAAAACTTAATTGTTTTTTTGACTGAGGGGGCGAGGCAGTCTGCCCCCCTTAACGCCTGGTCTGCACTTGCAGCAGCACGCACATATCACATGACAGAAGCCAAAATGTAACTTAAAATTATTTTGTTTTTTAAATTTTATTTAATTCAGTTAACTGAATATGAATTAACACAATGTGACACACACAAAGAAATTATGAATTCTTTTGTTTTTAATGACAAGAAAAAATTACCCCTCTGACAGCCAGGGGGGGCAAGGAGGCACAGGCGGGGGGGGGGGGGGGGGGGGGGGTTGTCAATGTTAATTGACCCCCCTGACCCCCTGACCCGCTGATGCCGGGCCCCCACGGTGGGAGTCATGGGGAACACAAACATGGAGAACATAGGGTTATCCAAGTCGGAGGCAGACGTATACCTCCGCCCCACGGCTGCGCCGTCTACTTCATCTAGCTCCGTCTACCTCTTGCTTTGCCATCGTGAAGGCACCTAATAGCATAAGGCAATAAAAAAATTATTTATGAGCCCCGCCTTCGTCTCATAGACCCCCATGTATCCGAAAAAGCGCCGGTCAGCGTCAGCCAATAGATTTTCGAGCTTCCGCCTTGTTGCGCTGTCAATCAACCTGTGCGTGCAGCCAGAGAGCACGGCCGCTCGCCGTGAAAGATGAGCGCATCCACATGATGGATGAAGGCTGTGCGCTGTCGGGTGATCAGGTGAGAGAAAGAATAACCTACGACTTTTCGACTCGTCCAAATTTACATCGACTTGTGCAACGGAAGTCGACTTGTCGACTTGTTGACTAGTCGACGTTTTTGTTAATGCCCCACTTGGTCGAAAAAGTTTGAGATGCTTCAGGACATAAAACAAGATAAGACCAGGTCTACTGATTCTTCCTTGTCAGCAGCAAGTGGTGGGCACACACTGAACTTCATCTTAAATGTTGTAGCTGTTGGTTTTTCTCCTGAAGCGCCCTGTGAGCTGGAATGAGTTGGATGTCTGTGATCACTGGCTCATTTGGATGAGCAGCTGAGCAATGTGGGACTCACTCCGGTCGGGGGTCAGGAACCTGCCAGCTCTCTCCCAGCTCGTTGGTGTTAGCAGCTGGTGTATTGTCCGGTTTCAGGTTGTCGTCTTTGGAGTCTCCGTTAAAGTTTCCTGCAGAAGCAGCAGCAAACATTAAGATCAGTCATCAGAAGACATCTGGGGATGTGTGAGGAGAAGCTTTCTGATTCTCCTGGAACGTCACAGGAAGCAGACGGAATCACTTCATGTGCTTCATAACTTATGAAGACATGAGGATCTGACTGTGGAGACACTGCTTCTTACCACACAGGCCACAGAGAAGGCCACTGTAGGAAGATGGTACAGAGACGTCAGCGTGGTGGTTCCCATCAAATCTCACCCTCAGGCCGAAGCTTGTCTCCAGGACAACAAACTTTCCACTGAGGTAGATCTGAACCCCACTGGTGAAGGTGACGGGTGGAACAACCACTGTACCATTGACCTGGAGAACAACAGGGTTGATTTTAAAACAGCTGGAACAACGCAGAGCTTCAGATTGACAGAGGTCAACCCTCTCATGCTGGACGAACCTGAACTTGGCGACCTTGACCCAGAGTGAAGGTGACTCCATCCACGGTGACCACCACAGCTCGGACATAGGTAACCTTCCTGTTGCTTCCTCGATGCTCGTTCTGAGTGACCACGGTGAAGTAGGGCATGTCCGAGGAGGCGTTGCAGGGTTTGGTGAGTGTGTAGGAGCAGGCACCCATGTAGTGGTGGGTGTGTTTGTCAAAGGTGTTGTAGTGAGGATCACCACTTGCTGAGCATATTCCACTCCCTGTCCACACAGAAACACAATCAGCTCAGCTGTCTGAGGGTTCTCACATCGAGAGCACAAAGTGGCTTCAAGCACAGTTTAGCTGCTTTATTTCAGCAGTTTCATCTTGTGCAATAGACACCCATAAAACGAGGAGCTGTAGAGAGCCTGAACAGAACCACATGATTTCACCAGACAGTGTGAGTCGTCACGTGGAGACGTTATCTAACAGACATGCTCTGTGAGGTGATTCTGACTCCAACTATGGAGACCTGATCAGAAACAGTGTGTAGAAAAAGATGGAGCTGAAGCAGTCCTCTAGTTCTTTCTGGATGGACCCTTCTGACCAGGATCTGATGCTAGTCCTGTTTACAAGAGGGCTTTTCCTGGGACTCTTGGTGTGCATGGGGTCACCTCCAGTGGGTGTCTGAGTTGAACGTACCCACAGGTCGACAGACATATTCTCCATCATGCAGCTGGCAGCTCTCAGTCGTTGGTTTGCAGGTGGTGTTCTGGCACTGGATCACTCCTCCACTGACACACTCACACTTCTGCTCACAACCCTCCAGGTACCAGTCATCACCCGCCTGACAAACACAAAGCACATTCAGAAGTGAACACTCACCCACTGAAGAAGTTCTCTGACATATCACCACAGGTTCTCCCGAGCTGTGTACGGACACAGAATTACAGAAAGGTACGTGTTTGATTTGGAGAAAACCACAACCATGTGGGAGGTGATGTGTGATGACCAACTGTATTTTTTCATGATCTGCTGTTTGAATCGTGTGATTCTCCTGAAAACTGCAGGCCTCATCACAAATGAATGAGACCATAAGTCCCTGCATGTTTGTTGTGTTTCCTCAGTGTGTCTGGAGGTTCTCTGGACGTCCCTTCATGGTTCTCCTGTATCATACAGCCACCCTGTCAGCAGCCGGCTGTGGCAGGGGGAACCTGAGGTGTTTGGTTCTGTTGTTTGGCGCTGTTTCCACTCACAGGGTGATAAGTTCCACTGGAGTCCACACAGCCGCAGTCCTTCAGCGCCACACATTTGTCATCACTGAGGATGAAGCCCGGGTTACACTCACACCCCTCCACACACACGTCCTCACATCCTGGTGGTCCCCCCGTGCCCAGACACGTCTCTGGACAGGAGCTCACACACAGGGAGTAGGAACTGTTGGGAGGGCAGGTCAGGGCTGTGGGGGGCACAAGAGGGAAAAGGTCCATCTGTCAACTTGCTCTGTTCAGCACCTCAGTGCTGTTAGCTGCTGTGCTAATGTGGGAACGGAGGTCATGAAGTGACTTCAACTCTCAGTGACGTAAAGACGACTTACGGCAGAAGTCCTCAGTCCTCCACGGGTGGACTTTGGCTCCAGCGCTCAGGCAGGCGTCCGTGTAGGCCTGAAGCTGGTCGCACAGAACGTGCTGCTGGCCGACGAACCGACACATGTCAAACACACAGCTCTGGAAGAACGGAGTGGGATCCACCACTTTGTGACACTCCCTGGAACAGAACAGGAAGACCACCCAGGTCACAACATTCTCATGAAGAGTACTCAACTACAGCCTGACATGATGCTTCTTCACTCTGAGCTTTCAAAGGTTTCTTGTCAGAAAGGCTTCATGAACGGGTGTTCTCCAACACAGAGTGTGCAGGAGTAACTCATGGACCAAATGACCACTGAGACATGAACTCTCAGTCAGGAAGCCTTGTCAGGTGTGATATGGATCCAGCCTTCCAGATAAAGAAGTGCTGATACTGCTCAGACACTCAGGTACTTTGAACCCAGAAGAAAACAAACTGATCGGGAAACCTCCAATTTCAAAGCTGAAACTACACGTGAGCTCTGTCTCATAAAACCAGGCGGCACCTCACATGTGCTGCCAGTCTGTGACAAACAGGGGTGTTTGAGAGACAAAGAACAGAGTGTTTTACTGTGTGGAAGCCATAATACAGCATAATACAGCCATAATACAGCATCGAGACTCAAGTTCACTTTGGAACAATGCAGCCATTCACACCACCGGCTGATCAAACTAGAATCAATCCAAATATAATAAAACTAAAATAAGAGAAGAAGAAGACTCAGAGGGAAAGGTAGTGGCTGCTTTAGATGTACTTCAGGTATCTGGAACAGGTGAGTTCAGTTCTCACCTGAAGGGTCCTTTGTCGTCGTTAATTTTGCCACATTTGTCTGGTTTCACCACCTCAGCCTCCAGCTTGGGGTCACAGTCGGGGTTAGGCCCAGAGCCTTCCTCACACCTGATAAAGCAAACACAAAGCAGCAGGAATCAAATCAGGAGGAGTTCAAGGAGGATTTGCAGATGAATGTAGACTGAACACAAATGATTATCGATCAATTCTGACAAAAACGCTGAGTTCCTCAGTTCATCATTCCTCCATCCATCCATCAATCAATCCATTCATCTACCCATCCATCCATGCATTAATCCATCCATCAATCCATCCGTTCCATTCATCACTCAGGTCACCTGTCCATCTGAGCTCTTCATTTTTTCCATTATTCTGACTCGTGTGTATGCTTGATTTTCTCTCTCTCTCTCTCTCTCTCTCTCTCTCTCTCTCTCTCTCTCTCTCTCTCTCTCTCTCTTTCTCCCTGTCTCTCCATGTGTGTGTGTGTGTGTGTGTTTGTGCGGGTGCGTGCATGCATGTGTGTGTGTGTGCCATGTGTGTGTTTGTCAATGTGGTATACAAGGACATTAAACAGTAACGTGCACCAGCATTACAGGGACCTCGGTGTGTTGTGAGGACTCTGCCAACGTCACCATCATTCAGAGTGTCTTCATATTTGTTAGTGACTAACTAACATGCTCTTACATGATGAGTGATAGTCCTTAAACACCACTGGAGCTCTGATCTGAACCTGGTAGCACAGATAGCAGAGCACAGATGAAGGTTTTAAACACTCACGAGTCATCTTCGTCCTCCTCTGTCTGCCAGCTGTTCCCAAAGTCGTTGACGTTCCCCACCACAGAACCATCTGGTCTGGAGAAGTCGTTGCCAGGATTCCCATCGTAGTCTCCACACAGGCCACACATCTGGTCGAAGTAGGAGCTGCAAGCACAAACACCAGAAGGATTAGGAGCCTTTCAGGAAGACGTCTTCAGAAGATTTACAAGACCAAACACTGATATTGTGACACTGGTTAGAATATCAGTGAACTTATTCAGGAGTAATCAGAAGCAGAGCAGGATGAGAGGATTCATTACAAAGAGCTGAACTGGGAGGTTAAGCAGAAGCACCAGACAGTGAGAGGATTGATGTTCTCTTCTTTCCCCTGAGAACAACCAATCCCATCACAACACCATCATTCATGAGAGACGGACAGAAAAAGGCCAACCATCCCCAGATGGACAGCTGGACAGCTGGACAGTGGTCCATGGCCTGAGACTGTCAGAGGTGGTTGATATCAGCCAGAGACTGACCGTTCCACCAGAGATTTCTGCCACCGCCCTCAGCCAGACTTAAAGTCAAGTGTTTGGTTTATCTGACAGAATCAGATAGCTGATACTCACCTGGGCACTGAGATCTGGGCATAATGGTTTCCATCCCAGCGCACCCTCAGACCGAAGGTGGTCTGCAGGGTGACAAACTGACCGGCGATGCTCAGAGACACCAGGGGGGTCGGGGAGTGAGGGAGCGCCACCCGGACCCCGTTTACCTGTACCAGGGAGACACACCAACAGAGAACATCAGCCTCACATTAGAAAAACGGGCCTTTCACATTCAAGCCAAGGTGTCTGCTGGGATGGACGTGCTGCTGGGATTGTTTCCAGTGTTTCTGTCATTACTGACCAGAGTTCTTCGGGCCTTCATTAGAGTCACTGTGACTCATCCACAGTGACGTAGAGCGTTCCTCAGGTAGGACACACCTGCTACTCCCCTCTCCTCGTTCTTCCCCTCCACAGAGAACACGGACCTGCACAGGAAGCAGGAACATCTGCTGAGGTTTGTGTCACAATGCTACAGGTATGACTGTCTTTCAGGGAAACATGCTGCAGGTGTTTTTTCATGATCAGTTCTCTGAATCTACCAACAGATTGAGAAGCTTCCTACCTGTGGTATTTTTGCAGCTTCTGGCCAGTGTGTATGTGCAGGTTCCATGAAGGTGTAGAAGTTCTTATCCAAAGGTGTTTGTAGTGAGGATCTCCAGAAACCACACAGTCTCGGAGAACCTGAAGAGAAAGAGAAGAACAAGGAGCCGAAGCTCACAAGCAGCACCCACCTCCTGGATCCATTTATAAAGCCATCTAAAGAGCCTTGAAGCTTTACAGTTCACCAAAACACAAGCTTCGTAAGGTGTGTATTCATCAGGGACACTGGACTTCTCAATCCGTCTGAAGACGGGGTACCTCTGCTGTGAGGGACAGGATTCAGTCCAATCTCTGCTGAAATCCTGAGCTTTGTACCAACTCCACAGTATTTATCAGAAAGTAGCTGAACAGTTCAAGTGAATCCCAACTCCAGGAGGTCGACAAAATAATCCTGTCATAAATTGGGAATACCAATACATTTAAAATATTCTTCTACATTGAAATGCAGTTTCATCTCTCCCCTTATCATCAATATGATTAGAGTTTCAGGCCCTCCAAGTGCCCTCTGGTCTGAGTGGACCCTCACTGCAGGGTCAGAACTCAAGCTAATCTGGATCATGCTGTGTACATGTTGTGGACAGAGTCCAGACACCAGCTGTCTGCTGGACACAGGTCCACTTACCTGAGGGATAGCAGCCCAGTTCCCCATCCTGTACTTTACATTCGTGCATTGCGGGGCATTCAAAGTCTGTGCAGATCACAGAGGGGAGCATCACATCGGCATTTCTGTGTACAATCCTCCACATAAAACTCCTCTCCAGGCTGAAATAGGAAAACAAAACCGTAGACATGTCATTATCTGTATCAGCAGTCCAGGGAAAGACAGTTATACCTTGAACCTGATTTGTCATCCATTCACACACAACTTCTGTCGAAGGTGCTTCCACACAAACACTCACACATTCCTGTCCAGCCTGTGTGGCCCACTGCTCTGTACCTGGTAGTATTGTCCGTTGCTATGTTTGCAGCCACATGAACTCTCCTTCACACACTTGCCGGCACTCAGGACGTAACCAGGATCACACACACAGGCCTCAGAGCACTGCAGCCCGCTGCAGGAGGGAGGTTTCCCAGAGCAGGTCTCCTGACACGGGTCTGCACAGGGCTCATAGTGGCTGTTAGCAGGGCAGTCGAGTGCTGTGGGACAAAAAGCAGGTGAGGTCCATGTTAGAGTTACAACTCAACACCTCCAGCCAGCTTGAATGGAGATTGAAGGTTTCCTCCAGGCAGAAACCTCAGGGAACTATCATTTCTGGAACTCCTAACAAGCTGGTTTACATCCACGGCAAGATTCAGAACAGTCCCATCACTTCCTTCAATCAGTCAGCCAACACTCACGCAGAAGGTCTCATTCCTCCAGGGTCCGATGTCGACCCCTCGGTCCTGACATTCATTGACATAGGCTTCGATGGCTTCACACAGAATGGGCCTGGCTCCATCCAGCTCACAGAGGTCAAAGACACAGTCCTTGAAGTAGCTCTGGAGACAAACAGTCAGTTTGTTCCATCAATACAATCACTTCATTCAGAGTTTCACAGATAAGCCAGTGCTGATTTGTGTGTGTGTGTGTGTGTGTGTGTGTGGGTGTGTGTGTGTGTGTGTGTGTGTGTGTGTGTGTGTGTGAACGTTCTGTGCGTACATTGGTTTGACTTTGCGGTGGCACTTAGCGACGGTCCTTCTTGTCCAGCAGGATGCCGCAGTAATCCTGAGCTCTCGTACTGTTCCTCCTCGTCTTCAGTGCACTCCGGGACGGTCGTGTTGGGTTCTTATTACACCTGTTAGGCACATATCAGCTTCATGAAACAGTGTCAAGTATTTCGCGATTTCACAACACAGAACAGGCTTCAATCCATCCATCCATTTTCTAAGTTGCTTCATCCTTTTTTGGGTCGAGGGGGCTAGAGCCAATCCCAGCTACTTCGGGTGAGGGCAGGGTACACCCTGGACAATTCGCCAGTCTGTTGCAGGCTAGAACTGGTTTAACTGAAGAAATCATTCTGTCAGGATCATTTTTAGCTCCAAAGAACTGAGATATTTGGTTGTGGATTTAGTCTCTTGTAATGGTGCATACTTACTCCGGGTCAGTGTTCCAGCTGTGTCCAAATTCATTGGGATTGGTCGTCAAGTTTCCATCGGGTTTACGGAAGTCATTTCAGCCTTTAAATCATAATCGCCACACAGCCCACAAAGCTGGTTCTGAAAGCTGCCAATTCAAGGAAAGTAAGTCATTGAGACATTATTGGACGTGAGAGCACAAAGCCATTCAGACCTCCAGTTTTGATCATCTACTGCAAACAGATCTCTCTTTCTGGGCTCAGAAAAACATGAAGACACAGAGTGAAGAGGGAGCTTGTTCAGCGTTCACTCACTCTTTAATCACTTTGATGTCCATATAGTGATTGCCATCATAGCGGACAGTCACGCCGAAGTCCAGGGTCACAGTGTAGTGCTTTCCTGACTTGAGTACAGACACACCAGCAGCTGGATTCACAGGTAGGTTGACTTTGGTTCCATTCACCTGAATAAGAAAAGGAAGTTTCTTTGTTACATTTTGCAAGTGAAAATCATATGCTGCTGAATATACCCTTATGGTCACCCATAGGGCTGGGTACCATTAGATATTTTTCAGGTACAAGTACTTTTTCGATACGTCACATACGGTACCGGTTCCTGAACGGTACCTTTTTCGGTACCTGCCTTCACGGCGCACAGACGACGCCATGACTGCATTTGCACATCATGCCACTCGGTGTGCATCCTTATTTTACACAGACACCACAGAGGAAGAAGGGCTGCAGGCTGCATGCTCTCTGCATGTGTTAGAAAGAGTGTGAGCCGGCAAGACGTGGTAACATGTTCAATGATGCGATGCACTGTTTTTTCAGTAAAAGAGAAGAACTGAATGATCGTTTCCGCGCATGTTTTTGATCGCGCAGCAATTTTAGGAACCGAAACTGATCACATGTCCCTTGTTCGTACTGGTATATACCAAAGTTTTTCGGTCGTACCACTGAGGTACTGTTAAACGCCTAGTCACCCAAAACTTTACTGATGGCTGCTACCATTCGTGGCACACCGCGCGGAACTTGACACAAATTGGTATTAGTGAGTAGCAACTGTTAATTTTTCCAGACAGGGGCACCACTATTACTAGTTTTTGCTTTCCACAGTGACCTCTGCTTCCTCTTGTGGAATTGTTGGCTTTTCTCTGTAAAAGTGCTTTCAAAATGACTATATTTCAAAAAAAAAAAAAAAAAAAATCTTCTTTCTGCTGGACCTTTCTTGTCTCAATAGAGAGAGCTTATTTCTCTGCTGTCACCGATGGTTTCAGTTTTGTCTTTTTGACTATTCATGTGTTACTTCAACAGTTCCTTCCCTCATTTCTTACCTGCACAGTGCCTCCTTTGAGAATGGAGATCTTTACTGCGTGCACGTACACATGTACAGCCTTCACATAGGAAATGCTGGGTTTATTAAGCGATTCTCGTTGTCTGTGTGGACTTCAAAATATGGTACAGCTGTTGATTGCAGGGTCCAGACATCAGATAACTGCAGTTGCCCATGAAGTTGTACTGCGCTTGTCAAGGTGGTGTAGTGAGGGTCACCAGATGCTATGCATGTTGATGTACCTGAGAAAACAAGAAACTTCATCACAGATATTTGGTGGCAAACATGTTTCATGGACTGGACTTGTTGTTTGGTCCATCCATTCATCCATCCATCCATCCATACATACATACATCCACCACTGTGCACTTTGAACAAAAGTCACAATCTACAAAAGCTCAGCAGCTGAAGAAAGAACATCACAATTTCACACACAGAGTCCTAGCCCCTGAGTTCATTCTACTACTATTTCTTGCTAACCACCAGCCCAGCTGAAAACACTTGAGAACTTCAGTAGTACCCTTTGGATAGCATCCTGGAACTCCATTTACATCTCTGCATTCTTCTGTGGGGTCACAGGAGTTATCAACACATTCCAGGGTGTAGTTTCCAGCACAATGACACAGCTTGGTGCACCCATCTCCAAACACAACCTCGCCAGGCTGAAACAACATTAACAATAAATGTGTTCAACATCTTGCTGAAATCACAGGTTCTTCAATCAATTGAGGGTCCTGAGAAGTAATACGAAGGAAGACTTTACCTCATAATAGTTGTTATCATCATCAAGACAGCCACATTTCTCCCAGTGGCACACAGCGACGACCCTTGAAGACAAAGCCTGGTTTGCAGAAACAGCCACTGATACAAGGGCCAGTACAGCTGGCAGAAGACGGTTCCTGACATGTAGGGATACAAGCTGGACCACACTCTATGTACTCTGAATCAGGAGGACATGGCTCTGTAAGGAAAGGAGGAGAAATTGCAAAACAGAAAGTGTGTCAATGACATAATGGATCAGACAATCAATCTGAGTTGATGAAATATGAGGAGAAGGTTAAGGGAGAGAAACTGATGTTTGAAGCTGTGGATGAGGAAGACTTGGCTTTGAGATGAAGAAGAGGCAACAGAGATGGACACATTGTGGTTTGAAAGACAAACTGAGTGATCAGTGTTGTCCGTTCATATTGTACCTTCACGTATTATTGTAGAATCTCACCCAGTGACACATTTATTGACTCTGCAATTTCATGCCATTATCCTTCCTGGTTGTTGTTGCAGCAACACCGTTGCTTTGACCTACTTGGATGTTGGTTAGAATTCATCAACTTTTTGAAGAATAATTGTCTGCCCTCTATGGCAAAGTTGTCTGTTCTGCAGGGTGTGCAATTGTTTTTTCTGGATTCTGGTTTGCAGTCAAAGCAGAGATAACCCAGACTTCCCTATCCCCTATCCCCAGAGATTTCCTCCAATTCTTCAGGAGGATCATGAGGCATTTCCCAGCCACCAAGACATAGTATCTCCAGTGTGCCCTGGACTTCATACTCCCAAACCCCCCCATCAAGGACACCCCGAGGAATGCGGTCAAATGCCTTTTCCAAATCCACAAAACATGTGGACTGGTTGGGCGAACTCAAACGATCCATCAAACACTCGAAGGAGGGTGTAGAGCTGGTCCAGGGTTCCACAACCAGGTTGAAAACAGAATTGTACCCCCTGGATCCGAGGATCGACTACCGGTCGAATCCTCCTCTCCAGTACCCTGGAATAGACTTTCCCAGGGAGGCTGAGGAGAGTGATCCTCTATAATTGGAGCACACCTCCGGTGCCTCTTTTTTAAAAAAGGGGACCATCACTGCGGTCTGCCAATCCAGTGCCAATCCAGAGGAACTATCCCCGACTGCCATGCGATGTTACAGAGACATGTCAACTAAGACAGTCCCCGCTGATTCAGAGACTGAAGGTGCTCAGGGCCGATCTCATCCACCTCATATGCCTGGCCATTGAGGAGCTTATCAACCACCTTGGTGTTTTCAGCTTGGGTGATGGGTGAGTCCGCCTCTGAGACCACAGACCTCAGTCCACCTCTGAGACCTCAGCCTCTGCTTTCTCCATGGAAAAAGTGGTGATGGGATTGAGGAGGTCCTCGAAGTATTCCTCCCACTTAAGGTCACCAGTTAACCACCTCCACTGTAAGCAGTGTTGGGTGGAGACCTGTTTTCACCTCGTGACATACCAGACAGGTTGCCAGAATTTTCCTATGGCAAGTGAGCTAACCAGTTATACATATATATCCATCTCACCTGTAAGGTGACAGCCCAGCACTCCTTCCACCACTTTGCACTCCTGAGCAGGGCTGCACTGCCACGGCTCACAGGTGATCTTGTTATTGCCGCCACATTTACAGCGTTCAGAGCAGTCCGACTCTGTGAACCAGGAGTCTCCAACCTACACCAGCACACAAGAGAAGCGGTCACTGATTCTCGCTGATGAGCCTCATTGTTTCTCATTCAGTCTGTATTTGTTTCAGTGTGTTTTAACTGTGCAAAAACCAACGTGAGACCAGCATCAGATCTGTCCCTGTGCCAGTGAAGCTCACTTACCGGTCGGTAGTTCCCGTCTTCATCAGTAATCCACACTGATCCAGAGGGACACATTTGTCTCCGCTCTGGACGAAGCCCGGGTTGCAGAAGCAGCCCTCCACACAGGGCTGGTTACAGGGACCGCCGGGTCCTGCAGGGTTCTGACAGCTGGGCTGGGAGCAGGCCGGGCCACACGGGCTGTAATGACTGCCTGAGGGGCAGTTCAGAGCTGGAGGGGAGAGGTTTGGGTCAACAGCTGACTTGGAAAACTTGCAGAGCCATGAGCCGCCCAGCACACGGTGAGGCTTACGACAGAAGGTGGTGTTTCTCCAGGCGATGTGGACTCCTGCAGCGGCGCACAAGTCAGCGTAGCTCTGGATGGCCTGGCACAGAGCCACCGTCTCTCCTCCAGTGGCACACATGTCGTACACACAGTTTCCAAAGTAAGGCTCCGGAGGCACCACGGCATGGCAGGGCTGAAAGACGCCTGAGGACCAAGCCAGAGAAGAGCTGAGCGGCTCCACAAGGCGGGATTCATGGATGTTCAATGGTTGGTTTTCATCTGGACTCATATTGAAGTGCCGTTGAGCAACACAGCAACTACGGTGTGTGCATGTGTGTGTTTCATACACTGGGATCAGTGATCATGCACAGCTGGTGGGTATTCTGGGCATCTTCCTCCACTTTGTCATCACAGTCTTCCTTCCTCTCCTCCATGAGTACAGCTGGAGAGAAAGTGGTGTGTGTCATTCACAGCAGAGAAAACTCACAAAATCTCTCCTCAGTGATGAGTAGCAGTCACACTTTCAGACTGCTTCATCAAGTCTGTTTGTGGTTTCATGTCCATCACCCAGATTTAACAAATTAATCACTGATCGTTGTATCTTGTGCTAATTGTAAACTGTTCAGCAGTTGAGTTTGATTACTATTTCATGAGTTTTTGGAGTTTATAACGGGAGTGGATGGAGCAGGCTTGAGTGGAATGGAATTTAGTGTGACTGAGACAGACCTATGGACGATTAAACAGTAGGTTTCTGTCTCCTCACTCAGGCCAAATTTTTCACCAAGGTCTAGTCAAGATGTTATGCATCGAAACATAGCAATGGGCCTTTTGCTTCAAATGAGGAGTCATTTTTGTCTGCAACTTAAACAGTTCTCTCTGAAAATCCATGTCTTTGAAGCAAGTGTCATGTTCATCCCAATGACTGCCATTCATTTCTGAGAAAGCTTTATTCAGTGAACCGAGAGTTCATACATTTGTCTCCAATGATGCTGGCTGTATGGATGATCCTACAGTCATGAAGATATCAAAGTAATTCCACAAGGTGTTTCTGATTGTTTTTCTTTTCTTTTCTTCTTTTTTTTGCACACCTTGATTTGTACAGATGAAATCCGCTGTTTTGTTTTTTTTTTTTTTTTTTTTTTTTTTTTGCCTAATTCCTAGGTTTGGGCGTGTGGTGTGTGTGTGTGTGTGTGTGTGTGTGTGTGTGTGTTGTAGGGGGGGGGGGGGGGCGGGGGGGGGGGGGGGGGGGGGGGGGGGGGGGGTCTGTGATCACTGGCTCATGTGGATGAGCAGCTGAGCAGTGTGGGACTCACTCCGGTCGGGTGTCAGGAACCTGCCAGCTCTCTCCCAGCTCGTTGGTGTTAGCAGCTGGTGTATTGTCCGGTTTCAGGTTGTCGTCTTTGGAGTCTCCGTTTTAAGTTTCCTGCAGAAGCAAGCAGCAAACATTAAGATCAGTCATCAGAAGACATCTGGGGATGTGTGAGGAGAAGCTTTCTGATTCTCCTGGAACGTCACAGGAAGCAGACGGAATCACTTCATGTGCTTCATAACTATGAAGACATGAGGATCTGACTGTGGAGACACTGCTTCTTACCACACAGGCCACAGAGAAGGCCACTGTAGGAAGTTGGTACAGAGACGTCAGCGTGGTGTGTCCCATCAAATCTCACCCTCAGGCCGAAGCTTGTCTCCAGGACAACAAACTTTCCACTGAGGTAGATCTGAACCCCACTGGTGAAGGTGACGGGTGGAACAACCACTGTACCATTGACCTGGAGAACAACAGGGTTGATTTTAAAACAGCTGGAACAACGCCAGAGCTTCAGATTGACAGAGGTCACCCCTCTCACGTTCGGAACGAACCTGAACTTGGCGACCTTGACCCAGAGTGAAGGTGAGTCCGTCCACGGTGACCACCACAGCTCGGACGTAGGAAACCTTCTTATTGCCTCGTCGGTGCTCGTTCTGAGTGACCACGGTGAAGTAGGGCATGTCCGAGGAGGCGTTGCAGGGTTTGGTGAGTGTGTAGGAGCAGGCACCCATGTAGTGGTGGGTGTGTTTGTCAAAGGTGTTGTAGTGAGGATCACCACTTGCTGAGCATATTCCACTCCCTGTCCACACAGAAACACAATCAGCTCAACTGTCTGAGGGTTCTCACATCGAGAGCACAAAGTGGCTTCAAGCACAGTTAGCTGCTTTATTTCAGCAGTTTTATCTTGTGCAATAGACACCCATGAAATGAGGAGTTGTAAAGAGCCTGAACAGAACCACTTGATTTCACCAGACAGTGTGAGTCGTCACGTGGAGACGTTATCTAACAGACATGCTCTGTGAGGTGATTCTGACTCCAACTATGGAGACCTGATCAGAAACAGTGTGTAGAAAAAGATGGAGCTGAAGCAGTCCTCTAGTTCTTTCTGGATGGACCCTTCTGACCAGGATCTGATGCTAGTCCTGTTTACAAGAGGGCTTTTCCTGGGACTCTTGGTGTGCATGTGGTCACCTCCAGTGGGTGTCTGAGTTGAACGTACCCACAGGTCGACAGTCATATTCTCCATCATGCAGCTGGCAGCTCTCAGTCGTTGGTTTGCAGGTGGTGTTCTGGCACTGGATCACTCCTCCACGGACACACTCACACTTCTGCTCACAAACCCTCCAGGTACCAGTCCTCACCCGCCTGACAAACACAAAGCACATTCAGAAATGAACACTCAACAGCTGAAGAAGTTTCTCTGACATATCACACAGGTTCTCCCGAGCTGTGTAGGACACAGATTTACAGAAAGGTACGTGTTTGATTTGGAGAAAACCACGACCATGTGGGAGGTGATGTGTGATGACCAAGTGTATTTTCCATGATCTGCTGTTTGAAACCGAGGTGATTCTCCTGAAAACTGCAGGCCTCATCACAAATGAATGAGACCATAAGTCCCTGCATGTTTGTTGTGTTTCCTCAGTGTGTCTGGAGGTTCTCTGGATTGCCCCTTCATGGTTCTCCTGTATCATACAGCCACCCTGTCAGCAGCCGGCTGTGGCAGGGGGAACCTGAGGTGTTTGGTTCTGTTGTTTGGGGCTGTTTCCACTCACAGGGTGATAAGTTCCACTGGAGTCCACACAGCCGCAGTCCTTCAGCGCCACACATTTGTCATCGCTGAGGATGAAGCCCGGGTTACACTCACACCCCTCCACACACACGTCCTCACATCCTGGTGGTCCCCCCGTGCCCAGACACGTCTCTGGACAGGAGCTCACACACAGGGAGTAGGAACTGTTGGGAGGGCAGGTCGGGGCTGTGGGGGGCACAAGAGGGAAAAGGTCCATCTGTCAACTTGCTCTGTTCAGCACCTCAGTGCTGTTAGCTGCTGTGCTAATGTGGGAACGGAGGTCAAGAAGTGACTTTAAACTCTCGGTGACGTAAAGAGGACTTACGGCAGAAGTCCTCAGTCCTCCACGGGTGGACTTTGGCTCCAGCGCATCAGGCAGGCGTCCGTGTAGGCCTGAAGCTGGTCGCACAGAACATGCTGCTGGCCGAAGAACCGACACATGTCAAACACAGCTCTGGAAGAACGGAGTGGGATCCACCACTTTGTGACACTCCTGGAACAGAACAGGCAAGACCACCCAGGTCACAACCATTCTCATGAAGAGTCCTCAACTACAGCCTGACATGATGCTTCTCACTCTGAGCTTTCAAAGGTTTCTTGTCAGAAAGGCTTCATGAACGGGGTATTCTCCAACAACAGAGTGTGCAGGAGTACTCATGGACCAAATGACCACTGAGACATGAACTCTCAGTCAGGAAGCCTTGTCAGGTGTGATATGGATCCAGCCTTCCAGATAAAGAAGTGCTGATACTGCTCAGACACTCAGGTACTTTGAACCCAGAAGAAACAACTGATCGGGAAACCTCCAATTTCAAAGCTGAAACTACACGTGAGCTCTGTCTCATAAAAACCAGGCGGCACCTCACATGTGCTGCCAGTCTGTGACAAACAGGGGTGTTTGAGAGACAAAGAACAGAGTGTTTTACTGTGTGGAAGCAATAATACAGCATCGAGACTCAAGTTGACGTTGGAACAACAACATTCACACCACCGACTTCACTGCTGATGACACTAGAATCAATCCAAATATAATAAAACTAAAAGAAGAGAAGAAGAAGATTTAGAGGGAACGGTTGTGGCTGCTTTAGATGTACTTCAGGTACCTGGAGCAGGTGAGTTCAGTTCTCACCTGAAGGGTCCTTTATCGTCGTTAATTTTGCCACATTTGTCTGGTTTCACCACCTCAGCCTCCAGCTTGGGGTCACAGTCGGGGTTAGGCCCAGAGCCTTCCTCACACCTGATAAAGCAAACACAAAGCAGCAGGAATCAAATCAGGAGGAGTTCAAGGAGGATTTGTAGATGAATGTAGACTGAACACTAATGATTATCGATCAATTCTGACAAAAATGCTGAGTTCCTCGATTCATCATTCCTCCATCCATCCATCAATCAATCCATTCATCTATCCAGCCATCCATGCATTAACTCACTCAGGTCACCTGTCCATCTGAGCTCTTTATTTTTTCCATTACTCTGAACAGTGTGTGTGCTTCATTTTCTTCTCTCTCTCTCTCTCTCTCTCTCTCTCTCTCTCTCTCTCTCTCTCTCTCTCTCTCTCTCTCTCTCTCTGTGAGTGTGTGTGTGTGTGTGTGTGTGTGTGTGTGTGTGTGTGTGTGTGTGTGTGTGTGTGTGTGTGTGTGTGTTATGCGTGTGTTTGTCAATGTGGTATACAAGGACATGCCACTATAACGTGCACCAGCATTACAGGGACCTCGTTGTGTTGTGAGGACTGTGCCAATGTCACCATCTTTCAGAGTGTCTTCATATTTGTTAGTGACTAACTAACATGCTCTTACATGATGAGTGATAGTCCTTAAACACCACTGGAGCTCTGATCTGAACCTGGTAGCACAGATAGCAGAGCACAGATGAAGGTTTAAACACTCACGAGTCATCTTCGTCCTCCTCTGTCTGCCAGCTGTTCCCAAAGTCGTTGACGTTCCCCACCACAGAACCATCTGGTCTGGAGAAGTCGTTGCCAGGATTCCCATCGTAGTCTCCACACAGGCCACACATCTGGTCGAAGTAGGAGCTGCAGGCACAAACACCAGAAGGATTAGGAGCTTTCAGGAAGACGTCTTCAGAAGATTTACAAGACCAAACACTGATATTGTGACACTGGTTAGAATATCAGTGAACTTATTCAGGAGTAATCAGAAGCAGAGCAGGATGAGAGGATTCATTACAAAGAGCTGAACTGGGAGTTAAGCAGAAGCACCAGACAGTGAGAGGATTGATGTTCTCTTCTTTCCCCTGAGAACAACCAATCCCATCACAACACCATCATTCATGAGAGACGAACAGGAAAAGCCCAACCGTCCCCAGATGGACAGCTGGACAGCTGGAAAAGATGTCCTGAGACTGTCAGAGGTTGGTCGATATCAGCCAGAGACTGACCTTTCCACTTGAGATTTCTGCCACCGCCCTTCAGCCAGACTTAAAGTCAAAGTGTTTGGTTTATCTGACAGAATCAGATAGCTGATACTCACCTGGGCACTGAGATCTGGGCATAATGGTTTCCATCCCAGCGGACCCTCAGACCGAAGGTGGTCTGCAGGGTGACAAACTGACCGGCGATGCTCAGAGACACCAGGGGGGTCGGGGAGTGAGGGAGGGCCACCCGGACCCCGTTTACCTGTTCCAGGGAGACACACCAACAGAGAACATCAGCCTCACATCAGAAAAACGGGCCTTTCACATTCAAGCCAAGGTGTGTGCTGGGATGGACGTGCTGCTGGGATTGTTTCCAGTGTTTCTGTCATTACTGACCAGAGTTCTTCGGGCCTTCATCAGAGTCACTGTGACTCCATCCACAGTGACGTAGAGCTTCCTCAGGTAGGACACACCTGCTACTCCCCTCTCCTCGTTCTTTCCCTCCACAGAGAACCACGGACCTGCACAGGAAGCAGCAACATCCCATCAAAACACGTCTGAGTACCTGGAACATCTGCTGAGGTTTGTGTCACAATGCTGCATGTAAGACTGTCTTTCAGGGAAACATGCTGCAGGTGTTTTCATGATCAGTTCTCTGAATCTACCAACAGATTGAGAAGCTTTCCTACCTGTGGTATTTTTGCAGCTTCTGGCCAGTGTGTATGTGCAGGTTCCCATGAAGGTGTAGAAGTTCTTATCAAAGGTGTTGTAGTGAGGATCTCCAGAAACCACACAGTCCTGAGAACCTGAGAGAGAAAGAGAAGAACAAGGAGCCTGAAGCTCACCAAGCAGCACCCACCTCCTGGATCCATTTATAAAGCCATCTAAAGAGCCTTGAAGCTTCACAGTTCACCAAAACACAAGCTTCGTAAGGTGTGTATTCATCAGGGACACTGGACTTCTCAAATCCGTCTGAAGACGGGGTACCTCTGCTGTGAGGGACAGGATTCAGTCCAATCTCTGCTGAAATCCTGAGCTTTGTACCAACTCCACAGTATTTATCAGAAAGTAGCTGAACAGTTCAAGTGAATCCCAACTCCAGGAGGTTGACAAAATAATCCTGTCATAAATTGGGAATACCAAATACATTTAAAATATTCTTCTACATTGAAATGCAGTTCATCTCTCCCCTTATCCTCAATATGATTAGAGTTTCAGGCCCTCCAAGTGCCCCTCTGGTCTGAGTGGACCCTCACTGCAGGGTCAGAACTCAAGCTGATCTGGATCATGCTGTGTACATGTTGTGGACAGAGTCCAGACACCAGCTGTCTGCTGGACACAGGTCCACTTACCTGAGGGATAGCAGCCCAGTTCCCCATCCTGTACTTTACACTCGTGCATTGCGGGGCAATCAAAGTCTGTGCAGGTAATGAAGGGAGCATCACAATGGCACTTCAGCTTACAGTCCTCCACATAAAACTCCTCTCCAGGCTGAAATAGGAAAACAACCAGTAGACATGTCATTATCTGTATCAGCAGTCCAGGGAAAGACAGTTATACCTTGAACCTGATTTGTCATCCATTCACACACAACTTCTGTCGAAGGTGCTTCCACACAAACACTCACACATTCCTGTCCAGCCTGTGTGGCCCACTGCTCTGTACCTGGTAGTATTGTCCGTTGCTATGTTTGCAGCCACATGAACTCTCCTTCACACACTTGCCGGCACTCAGGACATAACCAGGATCACACACACAGGCCTCAGAGCACTGCAGCCCGCTGCAGGAGGGAGGTTTCCCAGAGCAGGTCTCCTGACACGGGTCTGCACAGGGCTCATAGTGGCTGTTGGCAGGGCAGTCGAGTGCTGTGGGACAAAAGCAGGTGAGGTCCATGTTAGAGTTACAACTCAACACCTCCGGCCAGCTTGAAGGGAGATTGAAGGTTTCCTACTGGCAGAAACCTTAGGGAACTAATCATTTCTGGAACTCCTAACAAGCTGGTTTACATCCATGGCAAGATTCAGAACAGTCCCATCACTTCCTCTAATCAGTAAGCCAACACTCACGGCAGAAGGTCTCATTCCTCCAGGGTCCGATGTCGACCCCTCGGTCCTGACAGTCATTGACATAGGCTTCGATGGCTTCACACAGAATGGGCCTGGCTCCATCCAGCTCACAGAGGTCAAAGACACAGTCCTTGAAGTAGCTCTGGAGACAAACAGTCAATTTGCTCCATAAATACAATCACTTCATTCAGAGTTTCACAGATAAGCCAGTGCTGATTAGTGTGTGTGTGTGTGTGTGTGTGTGTGTGTGTGTGTGTGTGTGTGTGTGTGTGTGTGTGTGTGTGTGTGTGTGTGTGTGTGCGTGTGTGTGTGTTTGAGAACGTTCTGTGCATACATTGGGATTGACTTTGCGGTGGCACTTAGCAAACGGTCCCTTCTTGTCCAGCAGGATGCCGCAGTATCCTGAGCTCTCGTACTGTTCCTCCTCGTCTTCAGTGCACTCGGGGACGGTCGTGTTGGGTTTCTTATTACACCTGTTAGTGCACATGTGAGCTCCATGAAACAGTGTCAAGTATTTCGGCTATTTCACAACACAGAACAGGCTTCAATCCATCCATCCATTTTCTAAGTTGCTTCATCCTTTTTTGGGTCGAGGGGGGCTAGAGCCAATCCCAGCTACTTCGGGTGAGGGCGGGGTACACCCTGGACAGTTTGCTAGTCTGTCGCATCTCTAGAACAGGTTTAACTGAATAAATCATTCAGTGAGGATCATTTTGAGCCCTAAAGAACTGAGATGTTTGGTTTATTGATTGACAGAGACTAATAAATGTGGATTTAGTCTCTTGTAATGGTGCAATACTTACTCTGGGTCAGTGTTCCAGCTGTGTCCAAATTCATTGGGATTGGTCGTCAAGTTTCCATCGGGTTTACGGAAGTCATTTTCAGCCTTTAAATCATAATCGCCACACAGCCCACAAAGCTGGTTCTGAAAGCTGCCAATTCAAAGAAAATAAGTCTTTCAGACATTATTGGACGTGAGAGCACAAAGTCATTCAGACCTCCATGTTTTGATCATCTACTGTCAACAGATCTCTCTTTCTGGGCTCAGAACAGCATGAAGACTCATGAAGACTCACTCTTTAATCACTTTGATGTCCATATAGTGATTGCCATCATAGCGGACAGTCACACCGAAGTCCAGGGTCACAGTGTAGTGCTTTCCTGACTTCAGTACAGACACACCAGCAGCTGGACTCACAGGTAGGTTGACTTTGGTTCCATTCACCTGAATAAGAAAAGGAAGTTTCTTAGTAACATTTTGCAAGTGAAAATCATATGCTACTGAATATACCCTTATGGTCGCCCAAAACTTTTACTGTTGGCTGCTACCATTCGTGGCACACTGGCGGCACGTGAGAAGAATTCCGCATTCGTGAGTGGCAACTGTTAATTTTGCCAGACAGTGCTATCACTACTCGTCTTTGCTTTCCACAGTTACTTTCCAGATATGGCTATATGGTCATGGTGGTGACCCTGTCTGGCTTTTTCTTGTTCATGGTCTTGACCCCTCAAGTCTCGGTCTAGATACACTGGATTTATTCATGTCTTGGTCTGGGATTATGTTGTCTCAAATACAACACTTTCTTCAGGCCAAATAGACCACAGCCTGAGTGGTTGTGGAGGCAAAAATTGAGATCTGGGAGGAGTTCAGGAGGCCATGGAGAAGGACTTCTGGTCAGCCAAGACAAAATTCAGGCAAACTGTCCGCCACCTCAGGAGGGGAAAGTAGTTCTCCAGCAACACTGTTTATCGTGGAGGAGGGAAGCTACGGACCTCGACTGAGGCTATTGTCAGACCGTGGACGGAATACTTCGAGGACCTCCTAAATCCCATTGCCATGTCCTCCGTCGAGGAAGCAGAGGCTGAGGTCTCAGGTCACAGTTCTCAGAGGTGGACGCATTCATCACCCACGCTGACAACACTGAGGTGGTTGGTAAGCTCCTTAGTGGTAAGGCACTGGTGGTAGACGAGATTCGCCTTAAGTCTCTGAATGTGCAGGATCTGTCATGGTTGACATGCCTCTCCAACATGGAGTGGTGATCAGGGACAGTGCCTCTGGATTGGCAGACCAGGGTGGTGGTTCCCCTTAGGAAAAAGGGGAACCAGATGGTGTGTTCCAACTATAGGAGGATCTATTCCAGGTTACCAGAGAGGATTCGACTGATTTGAATCTCAGATCCAGAAGAAAACATGCGGTTTTAGAACTGGTGATGGAACACAAGACCAGCTCTACACCCGCCATAGGGTACTTGAGAGCTCATGGGAGTTTGCCAAATCAGCAGTCGACATGTCTTTTGTGGATTTGGAAAGGGTGTTTGACGGTCTCCCTTGTGGTAGCTTGTGGGGGGTGCTTTGGGAGTTCAAAGTCCAGCAGCCCCTTGTTAAAGGCTGTTCAATCTCGATATGAATGAAGTACACTGCAAAAACTGCAAAAATTCAAATACTTACCAAGTTCAAAAGTCTTGTTTTCAGTCAAATTGTCTCATCTCACTTGATTTAAGATATATTTAAGATACAGAGACTTATTTCTTAGTTTAATATTCTTATATCAAGATCTTGTTTTAAGTAAAATTCACTTGCTGCATGGACAGATAATTTCACTAGTTTTAAGAGTAATTTTCTTTAATTTAGTGTTGAAATCTTGTATTTAGGTTATCCTTTTTTGCAGTGTAGCAGGCTGGACCACATTGCCGCCAATAACTCAGTCCTTTTGCTGGTGCATGCTGGACTCTGGCAAGCGTGTCCTTTGTCACCAGTTCTATTTGTAATTTTTACAGACAGAATTTCTAGGGGGGGAGGGGGTCCGGGTCACTGACAAAAGGATTTTGTCTATGCTTTTTGGGGTTGACATAGTTCTATTGGCTCCATCAAACCTGGAACTACAGCATGCAAGTTCGCATGTTTGGAAGCCAAGTGTGAAAGTGCAAAGGGGATGAGGATCATTCATTCATTTTCTGCCGCTTTTTCCCTTTCGGGGTCGCGGGTGGCTGGAGCCGATCCCAGCTGCTGTGGGCGAAGGCGGGGTACACCCTGGACAGTTCGCCAGTCTGTCGCAGGGCTGACATATATAGACAAACAACCATTCACTCACACATTCATACCTAGGGGCAATTTAGGGTGATCAATTAACCTACCATGCATGTTTTGGACCGTGGGAGGAAGCCGGAGTACCCGGAGGGAACCCACGCACACACGGGGAGAACATGCAAACTCCACACAGAAAGGCCCCGAGCCCCGGCCGGTATTTGAACCCAGGACCTTTTTGCTGTGAGGCAAGAGCGCTAACCACTGCGCCACCGTGCGGCCTGTGGGGATGAGGATCAGCACCTTCAAATTCTAGGCCATAGTCCTTGACTAGAAGAAGCTGGTCTGCAATCTCAATCTCAACTCTGAACTGGCCTGGAGATGCTTCAGAATCCTTGTGCAAGAGCTGGAGGAAGTGTCTGGAAACAGGGAGGTCTAGGCATCCCTGCTTCGGCTGCCAACCCTGTGACCCAGTCTAGGAAAAGTGGTTGACAATGGGATGAATGGATAATTTCAAAGTTTACTACTAAGAACTACAAACAACTTTTCATCAAGAGTGTCACTCCTCTTGTTTTGGGGGATTTCTGTTGGGGGTTTCTCCAGCAGATCAATTTCTGGTGGTTGCCTGTGTCCTCCATCTTCTCTTCAATCAATCAATCAATCAATCAATCAATTTATTTTTGTATAGCCCAGTATCACAACAACAGTTGCCTCAGAGGGCTTCAAGATGTTACATTGGTCGGTAAAAGTAAAAACAGTGAATAAGCATAATGGTAATATGTCAATATTTACAGTAACGAGACAGAATGAAGCAACCACCGCCTTCGACCCTCACATCCGGCAAGAAAAAACTCCAAAAACCCAGTGGGAAAAGAAGAAATCTTGGGGAGAACCACAGTATGGAGGGATCCCTCTCCCAGGGACGGACAGCTTTGGCAACAGCTAGCATGAGACAATAAGAAGTCTCCTTCATGTCCTCCATGAATCCATCTATGAACCTCCTCAATGCCCGACTTCTCATACTTTTCATCCTCAGCGTCCTCTTTCCCACCCAACCAAAACCTTGTGGATGTTCCTGAGTTCTACCGCTTGTGTTTGGTCATTGTTTTCATTTGTTTGTCTTGCTCTATTCTCTCCCTCTGTTCTGTTCCTCCGAGTCTTTTCTACTGGACCTTTCTTCTTGTCTCAATACAGAGAGCTTGTTTCTCTACTGTCACCTATGGTTTGAGTTTATGTCTGTTTCACTGTTCATGTGTTACTTCAACAGTTCCTTCCCTCATTTCTTACCTGCACAGTGCCTCCTTTGAGAATGGAGATCTTTACTGCGTGCACATACACATGTACAGCCTTCACATAGGAAATGCTGGGTTTATTAAAGCGATTCTCGTTGTCTGTGTGGACTTCAAAATATGGTACAGCTGTTTGATTGCAGGGTCCAGACATCAGATAACTGCAGTTGCCCATGAAGTTGTATTTGCGCTTGTCAAAGGTGGTGTAGTGAGGGTCACCAGATGCTATGCATGTTGATGTACCTGAGAAAACAAGAAATAAACTGCATCACAAGATATTTGGTGGCAAACATGTTTCAGGGAGTGGACTGGTTGTTTGGTCCATCCATCCATCCATCCACCACTCTGCAGTTTGGACAAAAGCCACAATCTACAAAAGCTCAGCAGATGCAAGAAGAACATGACAATTTCACACAGAGTCCTAACCCCTTAGTTAATTTGTTGGACCGTGATGTGTGGTGGCAGTGCTAACCAGCAGCCTAACTGAAGATACTTGAGAAGTTAGGTAGTACCCTTTGGATAGCATCCCGGAACTCCATTTACATCTCTGCATTCTTCTGTGGGGTCACAGGAGTTATCAACACATTCCAGGGTGTAGTTTCCAGCACAACGACATAGCTTGGTGCACCCATCTCCAAACACAACCTCACCAGGCTGAAACAACATTTAACAATAAATGTGTTCAACATCTTGCTGAAATCACAGGTTCTTCAATCAATTGAGGGTCCTGAGAAGTAATACGAAGGAAGACTTTACCTCATAATAGTTGTTATCATCATCAAGACAGCCACATTTCTCCAGTGGCACACAGCGACGACCCTTGAAGACAAAGCCTGGTTTGCAGAAACAGCCACTGATACAAGAGCCAGTACAGCTGGCAGAAGACGGTTCCTGACATGTAGGGATACAAGCTGGACCACACTCTATGTACTCTGAATCAGGAGGACATGGCTCTGTAAGGAAAGGAGGAGAAATAATGAATTAAAATCAGCAGAAATTAAAGATGCAGAAAAGAAAAGAAACAAGTGAATCCAAAAATTGAAAAGCAAGTTGAAGAAAATAATGTACTTGGTGGCTTGGCTGTCGTGGGTTTAGGAGTGGTTGGTCCAGGGCCTGGTATTGAAGTGGTTGGTCCAGGGCCTGGTATTGAAGTGGTTGGTCCAGGGCCTGGTATAGAAGTGGTTGGTCCAGGGCCTGGTTTAGAAGTGGTTGGTCCAGGGCCTGGTTTGGAAGTGGTTGGTCCAGGGCCTGGTATTGAAGTGGTTGGTCCAGGGCCTGGTATAGAAGTGGTTGGTCCAGGGCCTGGTTTAGAAGTAGTTGGTCCAGGGCCTGGTTTAGAAGTGGTTGGTCCAGGGCCTGGTTTAGAAGTAGTTGGTCCAGGGCCTGGTTTAGAAGTGGTTGATCCAGGACCTGGTCCAGGTTTGGTAGTGGTCCCAGGTGTTGGTAGCGGTGCTGGTTGACATGTAAATGAAAGACTGTTATGAAACATTCTGGACTCTGTGAATCTGCAGAAAGAAACTCGGTTGTCGTCTTCTCACCACTGCAGCTCGTAATGCACACAGCATCAACAGCAATGTCTGTTTCAGGGGTGTCTCCATAGGTGCCAACAATCACAAACTGAAATGCATTAAAATGTGAGACGTTAGGGCTGGCATACAAACCCGCACACACAGTCAGGGAAACAGAGGATCACAGTTCACCTGGACAGCAGTTGCTCCCAGATGTTGGACCTTTGCAGGCCTCCAGCCTGGTCCCTGGTTTCCTGTGACAGTGTAAAGTGCCGGTCCCTTGGCTCCTTCTGTGGATTGGCAAAATATATACAAACCAGATCAACCTTTTCATACTGTCCCTTCTCCTGTCAGGCATTTCAATACAACATTTATTTACCTGCATTTATGACATGAACAGAGAGCTGCATGTTGGTGCTGGTTCCATACAGGTAGTAGTGGAACGTGAGCTCCAGACATCCAGAAGAGGGAGTCACTGAAGGACTTCTGATCTCAGCACTTTCTCCAAGCACGGCGTCAATGGAGTCCATCAACATATACATCCCGACTGCAATTAAAGAGGACAAAGAAAGGTATTTTAAAGAAGAACAAAAACAGATTGCTGTGAGATTGCTATTACAAACGGAATCACAGTTCATCTCTTTTTGTCATCATGTAGTGTTCACATTGGACCATCTGGTTTGCATTTCATAAAGAAATCACTTACAACCAGGTTTGGAGAAGTCATCATCGGGACCAGTGCCAACAGTGTCTGTTTGTCCAGTCCACTGAATAAAGCCAAACACATTCTCAGCATGTATGGTCCATTCACACAGGTTGTCCATGGTATCGAAATCACAGCTGAGGAGACACACTGTGGAGGAAAGAACCAACCATCACTGAAATGGTCAATGTGTGTGTTTGTGTGTGTGTGTGTGTGTCTGTACATACATTCACATTCTCCTTCGCTGATGATGATGTTGTCCAGAGCTGAGTCACAGGAATCGCTGCTGCCTCTCTGAGCCTCGAATATGATCTACATCCACAGAGGAAACAGGGACATGAAGCTTTCCTGTCAGAGGTTGGTGTGTCTCAGCAGTGATGGTGGAAGCAGGTCCGACAGCCTAGTCAGGGCTTCCATCTTTTATTTACAGTTTGTGGGTTCCACATACACCCCCCCCCCGTCTAAAGTCTAAGATTTTTTCCTGAATACAAGAAACCTTTTAGAATCATGAGACAAGTGGTGAATCCTGAATTAGACCAACACTATGTTCCTCTCATGTTCAAGTACATTTTCTCTATGAGTTCGCTGGATGGTTGAATTTGTGAAAATCTTGTTTTTTTCTTTGGTTTTGTTTTGTTGTTTGTATATGCTTTAGCAATACTTATAAATAAAACTGGACTGATTTAACACTACATGCACATAGATCTTGTCTGCATGTGAAGATTTTACACATACATTACAGAATGGTCTATAAAGGGTTCATTCAGTCAACCAAGTGTAGACCTGAATGTTGTGTCTGCTTAGGTTCCTCCTGGAGGTGGCAGGCCTGTATTAATGGGTGACACTCACCTGGATGTTCTGACCGCTGGGTTTGTTCACAGTGACGCCGCCCTTGAGCCAGGCTGGACTCTGGAAGCCGGTCCTCTTCCAGACCTCAGCCTGGCTGGATCCTGTTTTTGACAGCACTCTGAGTGTATTGTCAAAATCTATGCCATACATGTAGTATTGGAACTGGACACAGATCTGAGAGGCTGAGGTCACAATGTCCGGGCTCAGCAGTCGAGCTTGCTGTCCCTTTGTCAAACTGGTACTCTCATGATAGATGTAGTAACCCTCTGTGGACAGAAAGACACAACAGAAGCTCTCAGCACTACTGGGCTTTTCCCAGCAGCCTTGATGGCCTGGTGAAGAGGAGCACTCACCGCCGTCAGGGTAGTCTCCACTAGGGCCAGTTCCATCCGTTGGAGTTTGTCCTCTGATTCTGACCCAGTCACTGTCATCAGAAGTGTCCTGAATGAAGCTGCAGAGTGGTGTGCTGTTCTGGTTGAAGTCGCAGGATGGCAGCGCCGACCCTGGAGACACAAACATGCAAAAAATATTGTCAAATGTAAGCACCATGATTGTAGACTAAAAAAAAGAAAAGGAAAGAAAAAACTAGAGGTGTCCCCGACTAAGAATTTACATAGTCGAATCTGATTCGTCCGATCCTGCTGATCGTCGACTGATAGTCGAATCCATCTTTTTTGTTTTTTTTTTTAGAATCATATAGGCTACAGCAGAATGTTGCAGTAATTTAAAAAAAAAAAAAACAGCGCAGGCAGGTAAAACAGCACTTATTAGTTTCCTACGTACAGCTGAAACACAGACTGGAACAAAGGGTAACTTTAAACATCAAACAAATGAAGTAGTTCAAATGACCAGAACCAAACCCTCTTCTAACAAACGGGCTAAAGCATGTCATTTATTTATATCTATAATCTCTGCAGATAAGCTCACATTTTTTGGCTAAACAATTTCTCACATTATCTGCCCAAATTAAATGAAATAGGCTTAATTGCACTGTGTCGGTCCGTTTCACAGCGCAACATCCATGCAAAAACAAACACTAATTAAATAGAATAAGCCTTTTAGATGAATAAAAAAATAAAATAAAATAACCTAAAATATTACAATTAAATGAAATAAAAGTCAGCATTAAAATAAGTGAAAAGAAAAGAAGTGAGTGACAGAAACATCTTTCATACACCCAATTATCTGGCTACTTCCCTGTTTAAGGTGGAAAGCTGTATAGTTGTTGTGGAGTGATATGAAAGGAGCTGCTGACACAACTTGCATTTGACTTTTTTTGGATCATCTTTGACTTGTTCTGAAGTTTTCTTTCCGACATTGTGAGCCTTTTAAAGTAAAGCCAAATCACCACCGAGATGCTGCTTTGTGATAGTGCTCTGCAAATCGGATTGTGTCACTCACCATGGTGGTTCATTCACAAACACTAAATAGACAGAATATTGAATAAAAGTACAAGATAAGTACATTTTTCCACAGTATATTTGATAGGCTAACATGTATATCAAATAGGCTTTATATCATGTTTATTTGGGAAAAAAACAAACAATTCTATGTAATACCAGTCATTCAGCACCCCCATACAGCTGTAATGGAATGGTCCTCATATAATAACCACATTTTGCGATGCTTCTATTGTATGATTGGCCGTCGAATCAGGCCCCTTCGAACGAATCATCGAATCATCGAATATCTGAGGACACCCCTAGAAAAAACAAATAGGATCACATGGAACACTGGAATCTGTAAGCTTTCGGGCTATTTCTGATATTTGGCGTCAAAGAGAATGAATCTGTGCAAAAGAACCTGACATGATGTAACTGTTTTAACACCTTCAGTGATTGTGACTGTTTCATCAGTTTCAGTAGGGGTGTGACGAGACACTCAGGACACTGTAGAGCCAAAATGCTGCTCCGCAAACCTTTTAAAGTGGTGGGGGCATCTGACTGCTGAGATTTGAAGACTCCGATGTCATTCTTTCTGCTGCTGCCCCCGGCACCTGTGGCCCGCTGCTGCCACTGCATACTACCTCTGTGGCCCCCGCCACTGTGGTGGGTGGATATGATCACAATTCACCTTTTCCAAACAGCGTTTTGAATGCCAAATGACGTTTTACCGCTTTAAACAAATCCTCAAATGCTGATCACCGTCCATAAATACAATTCTGTTTAAAATGCCATTTTAAATGCCAAATGCTGATCGGTGCATTGCTATAATGAAATACAAACAGCCAGTAAAATCGATGTTTTTTCCAACCAATCAGAGCAAACCTGGGAAGGCTGAAGCAGTGCACCATTGATGGATCTAGTTCTGGAGCAGGAACCAAGAGAACGCTTCAGTCCAGTTAAGTCGTTCATCTGTCTGTTGAAAGCGGTTTGTCCTTCCACGGAAAGTTCGAATTAGATGGACGGACAAGAGCTAATAGTGGTCGGATAGACTTGCATGAATATGAACAAATATATGGTGGATTAGTGGATATTTGACAATTGTAAATAATATTGCTTTGTTGATTGAATGAAGCTGCATATTTTGATTTATCTATATTTTTTGTTTAGTTTTTGTATGCAACAGAGTGAAACATTGCGTACCGAACATGGCAGGGTTTGTCTATTTTCACTGAGGATGTCTTTTGTTCCATTCACATCACAGTTCTTAGGAATACCTTCAAGCATTTGACGTTTAAAACAGCGTTTGACGGTGATTGGCATTTGAAACTCCATTTGGAAAAGGCGAATTGTGATCATACCCGCCCACCATACACCACTGCCGCCTGCCGCTGCGTTCTTTCTTCTTCTTGTCAGTTTCTGTCAGACTAAATGTAGCTAAGGTGCACTACTGCCCCCCACAGGTCACAAATAGAAACTTGGATATCTCACAGTGGTCTGATCATTGTTCTGATAGGCTTCTGCCCACAGCCCACCAGACAGCCTTTCACCAAACGAGCAATCTTGTCACAATGTAATCTTGTGAGATCTTATGCCATATGACGAGATCCTGCAATAAGCCGGACTTTTCAGCCCATCTTTCACGGGATGAGGAACGGATCCCAAGCAGATCCGGAGTGGATTGCGTCACACAGCAGGAGCCACAAGCATTCCCCCCCCCCCCCCCCCCCCCCACACACACACACACACACACACACACACACCCACCCACCCCCCCAATTGAAATAAACAGCTCTATTTCCACTGGATGCGTTTTTCTTGTGGCTCGACGCACCCTGCAACCACAGCAGAGTGGCGAGTGATCTGAAAATGAGTCTTTCAGTGAGTTATTGGATGAAAGATGATGGCCAACCAAATGCCATCAACGACCTGATGCCAGTCCTCCAAAATAAAAAATTCCCCCTTGTCCTCGATAAAGCATATGCAACTCGTGCAGATGGAAAACCTCTGCTGCAGAAAAATGGATCCCCTTTGAATTTGTTCCACATCCAATATAAAGCAGGCTTTTGTGATTGTAGCTGTTTTTATCAGTTTTTGTGATTCTGTTGTCCTTTAAGTATGATATAGAGAGGAGCATATGACTGGATTACACCCTTTAAACTTTGCATTGAGACTTTACTGTTTCTGTGAAGGAAAAAAAAACTTAAAATAGGCATCAAAAAACAAGATGATCTGTTGCCTATTTCATAACTGAAGACATTTGAGGAAATTTGATAGCCAAACCAATTTTTCTGACTAAACAATGTGTTGAAGTTGATCTACAGAGAGCTCTTACTACAATTGAGTTAGTTTTGGACTGCTTCCCTCGTGGGAGGCTGTTCATTTGAATCCACATTCATGCAAGGACAGGGAGCTTGATGCTGTGATCACATGTTAAGACTGATTGATAATTAAAACCGACATACCTTCTCTCTTTGTTCTTTTCAGGCTGTAAAAAGAAACATACAGGAAGAAAGTTAAATCTTAGTCAAGACAAATACGAGTACAGAGGCCTGAGAATGTGAATCTTTACCATGGAAAAACTTTTTCTAAGAGTTAAACAGCCTCAGTTGAGGTGGAAGAAATAAAAACGTACAAGGTAAAGTTTGAAATGTCAAAATGTATTGACATCAGCTTCGTTCAAAATATTGCCAATTTTTTTTTTTTTTTTGTCTTTTAGAGAGTCGTATAAAATACATGGCTTATATCTTACAAATGTTTCCAAATGGAGACAAATATCCACATTTCACACATGAAGTAAACAAAAAGCTTGAATATTACAGTTTGGCTGCTTCCGATGTATTTATGCCAATAGACACAAAAACTGCATAATGTAAATTGTGAATTCTAGTAATTAACTGACAAAACAAAAAGGTGTGCAATCTATAAAATGTCTAGTTTCACTGCAATGAACTTCTCAAATTTACAGGGTATGATCATGTACTCAATAAATGTTTAAAGACTAGGCTGTCACATTTTACTGCACAACTGAAATATGGTAGTCATTTAAATCGACAATGATGTTTAACAACGGAGATAAGAAAAGTGGGATTCTTCTGTCATGAGGCCTACAGGTTCTGTCACATGGTGAATGGATTTCACTTATACTACAATTTTCCACCACTTCAACAGTCCCCAAAGCACGTTGCATTGGAAAGAGTTAGAGGATTAGAGCGAATTGCTTATTTTGTGGTTAGGGTTACAGTTAGGGAATAGGGGATAGGGCTGGAAGGATATAGGGCCATGGTTTGGCTCAGGGTTAGAGGGGTAGAGGGCTAATATTAGGGGGTTAGGGGTCAGAAATAGAAGGGTAGGGTTTAGGGGTCAGGGTTTGATGGTTAGGGATTGGGTGGCAGTGTTCTAGGGTTATAGAGTTATTATTAGAGGTTACAGTTGTAGGGTTAGGTTTACATGACAAAGGTTATGGGGATTGGGGTTAGGGTTAGGCTTAGGGTTGGTGGGTGAAGGGTTTGGGGTAATAGGTTAGAGGCCTAGGGTTAGGGTTACCAAGTTGTAGTTGAAGAGTTAGGCTTAGGGTGAGAGGTTATGGGGTTAGGGGTTAGAAGAATGAGTTCGAGCAACGGTTTTCAAAGTGTGAGGCATACCTCCACTGGGGGGCGCCAGAGAATTTCAGGGGATTTGTTTTCTCTAATTTCTAAAATAAGCAGCGAGATCAGAGCAAATTGTCACCGTGGAAACATAACGGGGCACTTCCGGTATCCTGCTGTAGCAGTTTGTGGCACATGACACAAATCAATGGCAGCACCTTGACCTGCAGCCGCGGTTTGAAGCAGTTGCCACGGACTTGAGTTGGGTTTTCAGATTCGCCACAGCAACTACCAGGGATTTTATATGCGTAACACTGATTTTAGTGACCTGCCACAGCAACTGCACAGGCTACATTGACTGGAAGGCTGTTATATAAACGTTGTAACCCTGAAATATAAACTGATTCTACCAGTGACACTGACTATAAAAGAATTGAATACAGTGCTAAGTGTGGCGCTTGTGTGTGTGTGTGTGTGTGTGTGTGTGTGTGTGTGTGTGTGTGTGTGTGTGTGTGTGTGTGTGTGTTTGTGTGTGTGTGTGTGTGTGTGTGTGTGTGTGTGTGTGTGTGTGTGTGTGTTGGGGGGGCAGATATTTTGCTTCCTCAGGGGGTGCTTACTCCTCCATACTTTGAAAGCCCCTGTGTTAGAGTTGAGGATTTAGGGTTAGGAGCTAGGGTTAGGGGCAGGGCCGGCTCTAGGCATAGGTGAACGAGGCAGCTGCCTAGGGCGCCACGTCCCGTGGGGGGCGCCGCGGTCATACAAGGGGCGTCACGACGCTCTGTGTTCCGTGTGCCCCGCTGTGCAGCGGTCCGACGCACTGCGCTCCTCGTCCTCGGCGCTGCCCGGCACTGATCGGTATTGTTCGGCATCGCTCCTCAGCGCACCCCCCCCCCCCCCCCCCCCCCCCCCCCCCCCCCCCCCCAACCCCCCCGCTCAACAAATGTCGGGACCGCTCAAAAAACACGCTCCCAAGGGGCGCTCGTCTCGGGCTCGCCTAGGGCGCCTCTGAAGCCCGGGCCGGCCCTGGTTAGGGGTCAGGGTTATGGTTAGGGGTTATGGTTCTAGGGTTCTAGCGTTATTGTGTTGCATTTATTGTATGAAAGGTGCTTTATAAATAAACATGGTTTTGATTTGATTTTTTGAGTTAGGGGTTAGGGTTAGAGTGTTGGAGGGTTAGGATTATGGATATTAGGGTTAGGGTTTTCTATAGTTAGGGGTATCAGTTACAGGTTTAGGGTTTAGGGTTAGGGTTATGATTAGAATTAAAGAGCTCATGTTGGGGGTTAGGGGATAGGGTTTAGGGTTACATTCACCCATTCTCACAAACTTTCAGACAATGGAAGTGACTGCTTTGCAAGTCGCTCAGTTTTCCGCTGGGAGCAGTTTGGGGTGCAGAGTCTTGCTCAAGGATACTTTGATATGTTGACAGATATCAAATCCAACCTACAACCTTCAGATTGAGAGATGACCCACTGTACCACCAGAACCACAGCCATGCAGCGTGAAATCAAAGCTCCTGAAAAATATCCCTACAGTACCTTTGCTGGGGTGCTGCTGCTGTTTCTTGTATCTGAATATAAAAACTTGCGGAGTGTGCAGAATGTCTCAGATTTCATGACAATGTCTGATGCTTCTCCTTCACACTTCTCATAGTAAGAAACAAAAATATGTAGGCTTTGATCAACACTGTGTTACAATCTGTCACTTTTTGTCTGAATTTAGCAGTTAGGCTGAAGACCAAAAGACAATTTTTACAAAATGGACATATTACCCAATCTGTGAGTTTATGAAGACAGTATACAACTGCAAAAATCCACTCTGAAATTAGTGTCAATTAGACATAAAAAAAAAAAACTCCAAATGATCAAAGAGTAGACTTTAGGTCTTGAAATATCCTCCGAATGTTGTTGAGTAGAAACATTCACTACATATGGTTCAGTCATAAATTCACTCTCATGTCTACAAATGAAGAAGAAAACATTGAATTCAGGAATTATTCCAAATATAAATCAGATCATTTCAACTATTAACAAATCTACACAAAAGCAATTATTGAATCATATATGTCATGTTTCTAACATGCTGGACAGAACGTGTGTGAACTATTGTTCAGATTGCAATTGTTTGTGATTCAGAATTGAATGCATGTGGAGTGAATATGGAGCAGAGGGACTCACCTGAGTTCTGTCTGTTCTGCATTGCAGGTACACATCCACAAGAGCAGAATGAAAAACTTCATCGTCTCCATGGCTAACACTCAGTTAGCAAGAAGACGGAGACAGAAGGATGGATGGGAGCCCTTTATATAGAGGCTGTGGGTGTGGGCAGTGATGCTTCCATTGAGGTGGAGACTGGATGCTGAATTGCTGCACTTCTTGATGTTGCAAAATGTGTAAATAAGTAACTGAGTGATATGAGCAGGGTGTGTTCTCCTCAGTGTGAGTGTGTGTGTGTGTGTGTGTGTGTGTGGGCTTGTTGACCTCTCAGCAGTTCACAGCAGGGTGGGGATGCCCATTAAATCCTGCAGTACAAACAGGAACCTGTACACACTTCATTATGTAATAACGGGATTACTTTGATCACATGGACACACCTCATCAGCAGCTCAGGGTTTGTGGGATGTGTCTGGAGGGAAACTCCAGTTTGTTTGCAACTGTGTGCAAATGTGTGTGTGAATGGGTGAATGTGACTAACAGTGTGAAGTGCTTTGGGAGCTGTTCAAGTGGTGGAAAAGTACAACATCAGAAAAATCCATTTCACATATTTATAGAAGATGAAGCAGCAGAGTTCTGATGATCAACGTTCCATTGGTCACATTTCACACAAGTTTCTGTCATTTTTCATCTATTTTAAAGCTTCTGATTTTATCACCGATACCTTTGTTACAGTTTGATGAGACATTACATATGATGTTGTCAATAAACTTTATTGTGCTGAGCTATCAGACTGACTTTATTTTCCATGTGTACTTTGTCCTGAGCAGTAACACCACATTACTGATTATCTGGACAACGTGGACAAGCTTTGGGCCTAGAACAGCTTTTACAAGTGTGACTCATTTCAAATCATCAGTTTTACCCTGCCACAAATTATTTCCAGATTAATATTTAGACTTTACACTGATCTTTGACAGATTAATGAAAGAGACAAACAACTTTTGTCTCATGGTGCCTTGATTTCTGTCGTTCACGAAATGTGAAATGTGCTTCCTGTTCTTCTGTTATTTCCTGTTGAGCCACGTGTTGGTTTTTTATGTGCAGACCACTGTGTGTAAGTTGATAGTGAGTGATTTACAGGAAACTGAGACCAGAAGGTTTGAGTTACGAATGTAAAGACGGTTCTATGAATCCCGGATGACTGCCAGAGGGTGATGCTGCAAGCACTGAATCTCCCCTTCACGCATGTGCAGTACCAACAACACCACTTGTGACCCCTGGGTGACCCAGGAATAACAATAAGTTCTGGCATCATCCCAGGTTTGGCTTCTACAGAATCTTCTCGCATGATCATGAGGATTCTGGATTCTGAGTGACAGAACGCTTTGGCGCTCATTCGGGATTCATAAAACCGTAGTTACGTTCATTAATCTCATTCTATTTCTTTCCTCCTGGCCGCCAGAAGGCAGTGCTGAAAGCACTGAATGACACATACCAGCGTTGTCACGAGGAATTCCAAAGATATACCTCACTGAGAAGATTCTGCAGAGCCAAGGCCCAATGGCTGGGGAGTGGCATCGTTCACACTGTACAACCCAGAAAAAGGTTCCAATGTGAACCAGGAGGCAGCAGCGTACGTCATTCAGGGGTACTCGACTCAGAGTGATTCAAGGTGTGGAGACCACTCTGGTGGTGTGGCAGCACACACCCGATGGTAAAGGGCGGTCCACCACCTGACAAGAATGGCCAATAGTAACCATGATTCAGTGGGATTAGCACTGCTGGGAGAGAACAGAGTCTCTGCCAGGGCCTTCATTACAGACCAAGGCTGTTCAGAGGTATGAAGTCTCTTAGAAGCATCAATATGGTGTCCCAGGGCTCTTAATGGGAGCAACAGTTCCTTCCGTCCAGAGGAACACTCAATGGAGAGCCATATCGTGAGTCTTATGGGCTGAACAGCCGCTAGACTCAACAGTACCTTTAGGAAAACGACAATGGTTGGACTTGGAGTGGCACCCCTAATGTCCAGATGCCACCTCGGGCAGAATGGGCTGATAAGCAAAGCGTGTACCCCACCACACATTTCACCAAGGCAATGGCCAGAAAAATGTAGTCTTGTGTGGAACCCACTGCTGTTCCACTGTAGCTAAGGACTCACACGAGCTCTCGAGCACCAAGTGCCGGTCCCACGTTGGGACCCATGGACCTTTTGGGGTGAAGTCTCAGAGCCCCTTTGAGAAGGCCGACACTAGGTCATGGCCCCCAAATTCTCCATTTGCTGTTCTAGCATGCCAGGCTGATATTACTGCTACACACACCCTCAGGGAAAAAGGAGGGTGACCTCCCAGAAGAGTCTGCAAAAATCCAAGACTGCGAGGACCAGGGAAGCACCGTGCCCCCCCTGCAGATGATGCGCCATTTAACAACTTTCACCAACCGTTGTGCTGCAGCCAGGTGGACAGCACTCTAACATTGAGGATGGCCCTACTGACAGGCTCCGTACAGCTGCTCAGACGCAAAACGGTCTTCCACTAGCCAAACGTACAAGCGCAGCTGGTGAGGTTCGCTGCGAGAGACTGAGCAGCATGGGAACTATGCCCGAGCTGGCCAGAAAAGAGGACCACTTGTGGCCCTCTTGACAAGGACCAAGGGTGCATCAGTGCGTCTTGGCCCTTGGCCCTTCACCCCAGAGGCTGGTGGTTCTCCTCATGGAAACCCAAGCGGACAGTGGGACGGTTCCTCTGAAGGGACCCCAAATTGTGTGCACTGCCCCAAGGTGGAGGCATCACTCTCCTGGTGGAGGATTCCAATCCGAGAGGGAGCCCACTAATGATTTCAGGGTTAACCCTAAACAAGCAGGCTAGTTACTAATAGGCTGGGAGAAAAACAAACAAATCAGCCGAGTAGGGAACACACAAACAGCACCTCCACCAGCAGTGGCCAAACTAACACCCATTGTGTGGCAAACAGACACAGTGGGGCCCAATAACCCAGCAAATGCAGATCAATGAGCTAGTAGCTCAACTAAGCTACGTCCAGAAGGGGGAGCGCTCAGTTCTTCCTTCTCCTTTAGTCACAGTGCCACCTGCCGGGAATGGTGGGTGTGCGCAATAGGTCAGAACGACGGTAGAGCCATAAGCTGAAAAAAGGGGGCGTACACCACCTATACAGCAGACATTATACTTCCAAGCCCATGAGTACCAGCTGGGGTTATTCTCAGGACAGGGGACAGCCACTCAATAGCTCCCTCTCCTTTCTGCCCTCATAGCAGCACCACTCACCAGGGGCAGGGGTGCATGCAGCAGGACAGAAAAGATAGTAATGCAGTAAACTTGGAACACGGAGCGTCAGGGCAACTAACCCTTCCACTGCTGGAAATATTTCATCACTCACTAACCTGTGGCTCTTTGCTAAACTCTCTCAAGCAGTCCTCCATTTTTCTTATACACAAAAACAGTAGAGATCCATTGAGCTGAGCTTCCAAATGTCCAATATCGCTCCTCCTGGTGGATGTGGAAATACTCACCAAAGTCATAGCTCAACGTTAGGAACCACTCGTACCAACAATTATCTCAGATGACCAGACAGGCTTCATGAAGGGAAGATATTGTTTGTCAAATATCGGGAAAATGCTCAATAGTATCCATACCTTGCCATCTTCTACAGATGCAGAAATAGTCATTTCTTTGGACACAGAGAAGGCCTTTGACAGAGTGGAGTGGCCCTACCTTCTTATTTCTCTACAAATGTTTGGTTTTGGCAATAGCTGTATAAATTGAATTAAACTACTTTTCACCTCTCCCCAACGATTTGGACAAATACACACAACTCAAAACCACTCCCTCTTCCTTACAGTACACATCAAGGAAGTTGACTCTCTCCTCTGTTGTTTGTGCTTGCCATCAAACTAGCAAACCAGGGCAAACCAGGGTTTTAAAAGAATACTTAGGTGGGACATAGATGGGACCGCTTGCCTTTCTATGGACGACCTCTCATGGTTGAGGGTGGAGGGTGCAGGGAGGCAAACCCAAAAAGCAAGGCTCTTTCGGAATTGAAAACAAAACTTGGGAGGTGAAGACGGAGGCACAGCGAAGGAGCACAGTGGCCTCGTATGCAGATGCAGCTCAGCGAGAGCACGGAACTCCTGCTGAAGGCTTCAGTCAGAGGGAAAGCTGGGACGCCTGCTACAGCCTTATGCTGCCTACCTCAGCGAATTACTCACCATCCACACCACCACGCGAAGCCTGCGCTCCTCCTCCTCCACCTACTGCCTTCACCAACCAAGAACGAAACTCTCCACCATGGGAGACAGGGCCTTTCAGGCAGTTGCCCCACGGCTCTGGAATGCCCTCCCAGAGACCCTGAGGGCTCCACAAAGGGTTGAGGTCTTTAAAAAAGGCCTTAAGACCTTCTTATTCAAAAAGGTCTATTGAAGTCTTTCATTGACAATGTTTTGAGGTTTTGATTTTTCTTGTATTGCATTTTAAACTCTGTTAATTGTTGTTTTTGTTTCAACTCTGTACTTTTGTAGCACTTTGAGATTTCATTGAAATGTAAAGTGCATTATAAATAAAATTTATTATTATTATTATTATTATTATTATTATTATGCTGCGTTCACAACGAATGCGATTTTGCGTCAAAAATCGCGTCAACGCAAGAAGCTGAACGCGTGTCAATTCTGAGGTCCGACGCTGAACAACGCGGGGCCAAAATCCGCATTCACACCGAACGCGTCAAACGCGTCGCGTCTGGTGGGAAGGCGGGGCTTCCGGCCATGTTTTCTGTATTAGCTTAGCCTCATGGCTAACCCTGTTGAGCAGGTGGCTTGGCTTTATTTACTTCATAAAGCCAGACAACGACGCTGTTGGTGGACAGGACGCCATGCCTGGAGCACGATATGATCCACAGACGGTCAGAGTTTGGCGAGTTTCGCTATTTGCTCCAGGAGCTGCGCCAGGACGAGTGTCGCTTTCTCCGGTCCCCGCTCCCTGACCTACGTCACCATGGACACGCTCTCTGATTGGTTTGCCGCAAAATCGCGACGCGTCAAAGTTCAGATTTCCCAACTTCAGCGTCGGACGCAAAATTGTATATATATATATATATATACATATATATACATATACATATATATATATGTATATATATATATATATATATATATATATATATATATAATTTGAATATACATTTAAGACACACAGTGAATGGGTGATGATTGCACATGAGGGGAGACACTTTGAGGAAGTCACGCTCAGTGCACTTTGGAATTTCATCCTGTACCCTCACCTTTCTACATCTTCTAAAATAAACACAAAATCAATAGTTCAAAGGGAGCAATCAAACACATCACGTAATAAAAACACCTACAATGTCTTTGTCTCTGCACTTACAAATACCGACTGTCACTTGCAATCAGGCCCGGCCTTAACCAATCCGGCGCCCTCGGCAAGATTTTAGGTGGCGCCCCCTTGCATTGCCAGCGTATACTCAGGGTTGGGAGAGTTACTTTTAAATTGCAATCTGGTACAATTACAAGTTACTTGTCAAAAAATGTAATCAGTAACTTACTCTAATTACTTCAATTAAAAAGTAACGTACCAGATTACTTTTAGTTACTTTTAGATTACTTCACCAGCAAACATAAAAGATAAAGACAAATACAATGTTTCATCCTCACAGTGTGTTGACAGCTCTACACAGAAAACATTAAATGCTCTGACTGTTCTGAGCTCTGCTGAACTCTGTGTTCAGCCCCAGTTAATACCAACAACATGACCTTTAACCTCTAAACCTACTGAGAATCTGACTTCTTTTCTTTCTGACTCAGGATCAGAACCATCAGTTCAGACTGTGTTCCTCTAGTAGTTCTACAGTCCAGCAGCACCAGGAGCCGCATTGACAGTGTTAACACACATTTATACTCTGTCCTCAGTCTGCTGTGTAGCTGTACTGCTGTAGTGAGGAGCAGGGTTTGTGTTCAGGTCGGCCATGAAAAGTATTTTTTCAAGAGTTCAGAGTTGATTCATTCCTCAGTGACAGAAGGAAACATGCAGTCTCTAATAAACCCTCCACACAGGCTGAAGATATTACTTCCTCCATCAGATTCTTCTGAGTTCAGCCTGGTGAGGCTGCGGTTCTCAGCAGCAGGTTACTGACAGGTTAACAGGTTACTGACAGGTTAGCAGGTTACTGACAGGTTAGCAGGTTACTGACAGGTTACTGACAGGTTACTGACAGGTTAGCAGGCTAATAACACTTTAGCTTCACTGTGAGTTCAGGTGTGTTTCATACTGTAGATGTGTCTTCAGGTTTGATGAGTTCCTGGATGTTGAGACCGTTTTCTCAGCTGGAGGCAGAGTTTACATTGTACAGAGAAGTTCTGGCCTCATCTGACTTAAATACAAAATGTCTCCGTTTCCAGCCAAAGAAAGAGTTTCTCTCCCTGGAGCAGCCATGACTCCAGCAGCAGGTGGTAAAATCCTCGGCAACACGGGTTGTTTCATTCACGGTTAAACATATCAGTAGAGCGGGGGGCTGCTCCGAGACAGCGGTCGATGCGGCGTCTATATCATATATCTACGGTGTCTACTGTTTATAGATCTACAATATGGCGGTTTGTGCCGTAAAGGGCTGTAAGGTGTCACAATGTCTGTACACGGTGCGGATGTCTGTTGTTGCTGCTATATTCCCTCTGATTTTCAAAAGTAATCCTGCTCAGTAATCCGTGTTTTTATCAGAAGTAACTGTAACGAGATTACATATTTTTTGCGCGTACTGTAACGGATTACAGTTACAATTTTTTTGTATCCTGATTACGTAACGCCATTACATGTAATCCGTTACTCCCCAACCCTGCGTATACTATAGTAACAAGAAACTTGATAGATTTGTCTTTGACAGTTGTTTTATTTAAAGGAAGATAATTCCCAATCAGCATCGTCAACAAGATAATAAATTATAGATAAATATATGCTAAATCAAATGAATATATGAAATACAATATGAATACCTAACATGAAGTATAAATGGTACAGAAAATCAAACATCACGCTTCTTTCAGCAGAAGCCACTGGACCAGGAGGAGAGGCAGAGATTCTCACTGCAGCCCACATGTTGGGGTGGAGTTCTGCTTCTTCTCATGAAGGTGTAGCTGAGGTGGAGACACCAGGGGGAGCGCTTGATTCTGAGGTGGAGGCACCAGGAGGAGCGCTTGATTCTGAGGTGGAGGTACCAGGAGGAGCGCTTGATTCTGAGGTGGAGGCACCAGGAGGAGCGCTTGATTCTGAGGTGGAGGTACCAGGAGGAGCGCTTGATTCTGAGGTGGAGGCACCAGGAGGAGCGCTTGATTCTGAGGTGGAGGTACCAGGAGGAGCGCTTGATTCTGAGGTGGAGGTACCAGGAGGAGCGTTTGATTCTGAGGTGGAGGCACCAGGAGGAGCGCTTGATTCTGAGGTGGAGGCACCAGGAGGAGCGCTTGATTCTGAGGGGGAGGCACCAGGAGGAGCGCTTGATTCTGAGGTGGAGGCACCAGGAGGAGCGCTTGATTCTGAGGTGGAGGCACCAGGAGGAGCGCTTGATTCTGAGGGGGAGGCACCAGGAGGAGCGCTTGATTCTGAGGTGGAGGCACCAGGAGGAGCGCTTGATTCTGAGGTGGAGGCACCAAATGAAGCCTAGATTCTGCTGCATCCCAGGCGGACTATGTAGCTGAGGTGGAGGCAGCAGCAGCAGCAGCAGAGGTGGTCGATGGTCCAGGGGGGATTTAGAAACTTCAGCAGCACATCTGAAAAGAGTATGAGACTCCACTGAGTACCTGATTATAAAAACACGACTCCAAGAATAAAATGACATGATATAATTAAAAAAGTCCATATACATGTATGATGTTCACTATGGAGTGTATGTATAATATACAAGGCACTGGTTTCTGATTTGCCAATTAGATGTTCAGTTTATTGTCAGTACAGTGGAATGCTGAACAGCACAGTGTAAAGCAGCAGTGAACTGCAGTACTGATGTTATAATACTCATCTGACTGAATGACAGCAGAGCTGATACTCACAGCAGCATCCCTCTCCTGTGATACTCTAACATTAACGATGAGCCCACAGCTATAAGATCTGGGTGGAGAAGTGACTAATAATAATAATAATAGATTTTATTTGTAATGCACTTTACATTTAAAATCAAATCTCAAAGTGCTACATGAGACACAGGATTTAAAAACAAGCGCAGGGTAAAAACAATACAATACATTACCAGCACTATTACCAGCACTATTACTATTACCAGCAGGGCCAGCGTTAGCTCCCCAGATGGCAAATAAAACCTTTAAAAAAAGAATGAAAGAAAATGTGAACAGCGTCTGAAATGATCTAGTATAAATTTCCCTGAGGAATGAAAGCTGAGAATACCAGTGGTTATCTACATGATCTACATTATCTTCCACAACAACCAGCCCCTCCACATTATTGATATTATTTATTGATTAGTGATTAGCAGCCATGTAGCTTAATCCAGGTTAATGTCACGTTCTGCAGCAGAGACATAATGTCACGCAGCATTACCTCCGTCTTTCTCTCGTTTCTCCTCTTCTTGTTTTTTCTTCCCGGGGCACCGGAACAGTTCTGGTCGTTTTCACATATGTTCATACGCTGATGAGGGACGTCCAGAAACGGTCAGGAGAGGGGGAGGAGGGGGCGTGGGGCGGGCAGCTGGGGGGCGCGGATAACTCAGTAAATAATGGTAAACTACTGGAATTAATTAATTGTCTTCGCTTCAGAGTACAACAACTACTAAGAGAAATTGTGAAAGTTACACCTTTTCTTCTTTCCCATTTGTACTGCTGGCTGAGCGGCGCTGGCGCCCCCCGATGGACGGCGCCCCCCGATGGACGGCGCCCCGAGCATCTGCCTACACTGCCTATGCCACGGGCCGGCGCTGCTTGCAATGACATAATGATTTTTCTCATGATACACACTTCAAATTGTTCTCAATTAAATGGCAAATTGACACAAAAAATGTTTGATATTTTGCCATGGCCATATCTGACGTCTGAACCCCGAATCATCCCGGGTTCACAGCCTCTATGTGCTGCAGCGCAGTAAAACCTGTTGACTCCAGAGGAAAACAATTTTGATAATGCATGGACGCACAATCATACTGCAAAGAAAAGGGTCCTCCTGCGTGAGCAGCACTGACTCCGCCCACAGCCCAGATACAAAATGCTCATGAGCTCTGAAACTCTGCAGATACAGAGGCCTGGAAAATGGCAAAGGTTCAGTGATTTTAGCTATAAACGTCATAATCACAATTTAAACACTCCTGAGAACATTTTAAAATAGCTACAAAAGAGCACTGCAGTGGGACTTTAAAGCTGGTGTCTGGAGTTTCTGTTCGTTTCCAACGTATGGATCATTTTTCAACAGAGCTTCAATGTGTCAGTCTGGTTCCATACTACAATATAATATTAGCATAAAGCGATATAAAAATGTATTTATGAGCCCCGCCTTCGTCTCATAGACCCCCATGTTATTCGAAAAAGCGCCGGTCAGCTTCAGCCAATAGACTTCAAGCTTCCGCCTTGTCCTGCTGTCAGTCAGCGTGTGGAGCAGCCAGAGAGCACGGCCGCTCGCCCAGCAGAGGAGAGTTAGCTCCGCAGCAGATATATCCACTGTCTGCTGAACATCCACCGGAAACAGCTCAACATGGAGGATGCTGTAGGACTCAGAGGCTCTCATTTTCACCCCACGGATAATAACGTGCACAATTAAAGGGGCGTGGCTTTGTCGCTCATGAAAGCAGAGGGAGGGGGAACCTGAGACGTTGGAAAAAAAAACTCTCTCTTTCAAAACTCCAGACACGAGCTTTAAGGAAAACAAAATTTATTCAACATTTGAGACAGAATTAAGACCCACTGGATGCAGTAACCTCGGAGGATGTGAGCCTCAGAGGGCTGCTTACAGACACAGTGAGAAGTTATACGCTGAAACGCTTTCACAGTTCAATGAGCAAAGTGATTTAATATAAAGTTAATTCTCTGCTTGTGCTGCGTGTGTGTGTATGTGTGTGTGTGTGTGTGTGTGTGTGTGTGTGTGTGGGGGGGGGGGGGGGGGGGGGGGGGGGAATAACCTTAAAGGAATACTCCACCCAAAAAATGATTTGGCCTCATTTTCTACTCACCCTCATGCTGAGAAACACTCTGGAGAACTTTTTTGATGTTTCAAATGCAGTTGGAGATGTTTGGGGACTTTCGTTGTCAACAAACAGGGACCGACAGAAAAAATGGTCCATAAAGTCCACAAAAACCTGCCCATTTTCCTTCATACTGCTTGTCCGCTGTAATCCAAGTGTCCTGAGCAGGTAACGTCCATAATTAATTCTTAACGAGGTAATTTAGTATATTTTAAGAGCCCAAACAGTGCTCTCGTACAGCTCAGGTGCATGTCTGCACGCAGCCTGAACTACGGAAGCCGCGGCAGACCAAGCCAGATGCTTGTGCCCTTTCAGCAGGACACCGAATTCAAAGCTTTAAAACAGCAGCCAATCACTTTTGTGATTGTCCACAGCTCGGTCACTCACAGCAGAATATAAACAGCGGAACTTCTTCTTCTACGCTTGCAATTTAGAAAAGTAGTCGCTGAAAGCGCGCAAGCGTGTTGCTTGGTCTGCCGCGACTTCCGTAGTTCAGGGTGCGCGCAGACATGCAATGGAGCAGTATGAAAGCGCACTGTTTACGCTCTTAAAATATACTAAATTACCTTGTTAAGAATTAATTATGGACGTTTCGCGCTCAGGACACTTGGATTACAGCGGACGAGCAGTATGAAGGAAAATGGACACGTTTTTGTGGACTTTATGGACCGTTTTTTCTGTCAGGCTCTAACGGTCCCTGTTTGTTGACAACTAAAGTCCCCAAACATCTCCAACTGCATTTGAAACATCAAAAAAGTGCTCCAGAGTGTTTCTCAGCATGAGGGTGAGTAGAAAATGAGGCCAAATCGTTTTTTGGGTGGAGTATTCCTTTAACCTCGTCATTGTGTCATATAACTGATCTCACCCGATGATTTTGACATATCAGCCTTGTGGAGACGACGCAGATGACCAACGACAAGCCAAAGTACTCAGTGGAGAAATGTGTCTCGAGCCGGCCACACATACGGAGAATCGGGCTGGGCTCTGCAGCGCCGGAGACACTGTCGGCACCAGTGCATGAACGTGGATGAAGTTAAGAAGATCTCCTTCACCCTTCAGTAAAATTATTTACTGGGATTTCCACAGATTTCTAATGATCTGTCATTAGGGTCTGCTTTATTCAAAACCTCACATGTGCAGGAAATGACACAGGGTGCTGTGACATTTTAAAAATGCCCGTTTTACCATCCAAATACAATATAAGTGGAAAAGATGCCAACTTTGTCTCACTCATAGATATTCTCATGAGGAGAACATGAGCACCAGACCCTGTAGAATCACTGTTCACTGGTAAAGTGTACATAAAGAACAATATGGAGCCAGCTGGAGGTTAAATAGTGAGATAATCCCTCTGTTCTGATTATTTTCCTGTTCTTTCCATGATATAACAGCTCACTTTACATTATTTCACATGTTAACCAGCTGCTTACTGGTGAAGTAACTTATCTGAGACCTTAAATTGGCACAAAACACATTCGAGACATGAGTTGCTTTAGTCGTACTGACTGTGTTTTGTAACGAACTTGAATATAATTTGGACATTGATCGGTTTACAATCATTTTTATGGTGAAAACATGTCATTCCCCATGCGCTGCGGGGGCGAGGCGCTCCACCCGCCACCCGCCGCTCGGCTCCAGTCAGCAGTGGTGCGGTGAGGATATCGATGATGACCACACACAGCAATCTAAACTGATCAACGCCAGGTTATTCATCTTTATGTGTGCAGCCTGCTTTACTGGGCATGTTGCTGGTTTTGTTGAGACTGTGGCATGTCTTAATTAAAAGACGAACATTGTACAAAATAAAGATTTTGTGTTAGTATTCATATCTAACTGACAGTGAAAACAGGAGGATGGATGTCTGATTATGAGGATTCTACAAAAAAAAAACAACAAAAAAAAAACAACTTCAAGGTTTCTTTGTTTCTGGATGAATGTTCGAGTGCATTCTGTTAATCAGTTAATACTCAGCATGGAGGAAGTGAACTCAGCAACTGGAGATAAAGTCATTACACTGAGCAGACAGCTGGAAACAGACCAAACCTGTTAATTATTTGGAAGCACTGAAACGTGTGACAGTAAAGCCGCTCAGCTCGAGGGTTGAACCTTGCTATCATTGAGACCTTGTCACGTCAGACATCAGACAGGAGACAGAAGGACGAGTGTTTTCACCGGCTCACAGCCAGACACGCCAATCTGCTGCTTATCTCAGCCATAGAAGCCGGCTGTAAACTCGAGCTGAACAATCCCTCCTTCAGTTACATTCAGTGTTCGGTGATAAAGAAGCAGATCAAGCCGGCTGGTGCGTCTGCTGTCGTTACCCTCTCTGTCAGTTTTAAGCACTTTCACAGTGCCAGTTGTTTCATTCGCGAGCTGCAGACGACCCAGCGGTTTGACCTCTCACCTCAGAGCCAGGAGGTCTGGGCTCAAACACCCACCCAGACGTCCTGTGTGGAGTTTGCATGTTCTTCATGACCAGCAGCCGTGAAGACACTCTTCAGCTCCTCTGCAGTCACTCCATGAAGCTTTCATTAAATGAGTGAACTTTTGTTTATCATTACTTAGGACATTTTAAAAAGAGACTTTTCAATTTAAAAAAGCCAAAAGGGTTAAAAACTGCTCATCATGATCAAAATTGACCAATCAGATAAAGATTTGCAAAAAATGCCCAAAAAGAAGACAAACTAAAACAGGTAACAGTGACCAGAAAACGTTGCATTTGCTTTGGATTAATCTGTGAAAGACGAGTTTGATTTCTTCAAAATGTAATCCTTTCAAGTAACCACTTTTATGATAATTGAATTCAACTTTTTTGTCTCTGTATTGTAACAGATTACATTTTTCTTGTCCGAATTACATAACACCGTTACATGTAGCCCATTACTCTCCAAGCCTCTAAAGTCACTGATCCACAATCATCTGCATTTATTCCACCTGCTGGGAAACTTTGGAAGAGTTTAAAAAGCTTTTCTTCTCAGGAAAAGTTACAAACCCTGAAAGACATAACCTCAAATGGAAGAAGACAGTCATGGCAAAGGACGACTGGCTCCAGGAAAACAGAAGGTATCGGCTCCACTGGTTGAAGATAACAAAGTGCCACCTCTCTCATGAACAAGGCCTCCGTCCACCACTCACAGCAATTTAAAATTATGATCAGAGCGTGAAATGTTGCCTGATTGTTCACTGGGGCTCTATTGGCCATCCAAAAATCCAAGATGGTAGGTATTTTTCAAGATGGCCACATTTTGACCTGCCTAAGTCACCTTTGTGCTCTGAAATGCTAATATATGGACAACTTTAATGATCTTGGTGTAAATATTTAATAAATCAAACATACTAGAACAATTTATTAACAGTTTAACAATGATTTTGTTATCATAGGGATTTAATACGGCCCATTTAATGCGAAAAGAGCCAAGAACACCACTGATCAGTGCAGCCATCAATGAAATTTCTCATTTTCAAATATATTTAAACATTAAAGTACAGGACTAGAATCACTGATAAGAAGACCCACGTAACATAGTATTAGAAATGAAAGTACACATAAAATCCACAATATTACAGCTATAATGAAGATAAAGTATCATGAAACATGTCAGAGAAGAGTCAACATGGACAGAAATCATTTCTTCCTTCACAGAACTGACTGAACATGTAACCCTCCCTGATTAATAGTGACAACACTGCCTTCATTATCAAAGAACCGGGCCCTCATTAAATTAACGAATAACTTTTCAAAAACCTTCAAAAATAGGCCTGTTTGTGGAGGGAAACCCTAATATTTGAGTTACATAAATGGCTTTTATTTGTTTTCCTTCTAACTGTCCCTGAAATTGTGGTTAAGAACCCCCCAACACAAAAATGGTTTGGCCACTGTTCAAAATTTGATGTTGTGTTTGAAGTTCAGCGTGCTCAGAATGTCCACTCAACACAAATCCGGTGCCCAAAAAAGAAAAAAAAAAAAAAGAGAAGAAGAGAAGCAGAAAATTTAGGACCGCAAGATTCATGAAATAAATATAAAAAAAAGTGGAGGGTGAAGCTGGAACGAGCACCGTCAACCTAGAGCAAAGTAAGAAACAGCGCTGCCAACGTTTACCAGCCTTGTAACATAACTGGACAGCTCCAAAGCGAACATCCATTAGCTGGCATAAAAGTCCGAAACACAACACGCTATCTCTGGCAAACAGTTTGGTGGAGCCGTCAGAGAGGTTACCGTGGAGCGGGAGAGGCCTGCTGTCCCGGAGCAGAGGGAGGGTCTGAGCAGGATCCGTCAGACACTGATCAGACACTTGAAACACTGACTGTGACAGAGTTAACGTGGTAAGTGTCGTGGCTGAACGGACGGCTTTCACAGAGTCTGCAGCAAACTGCCAGCAGATTCAGAAGTCAGGGAATTCCCCAATTTTTTGACATATTCCACATCCCACAACAGACGGGAGAAAGTTCACAGGGACTGGTTAATACAGTATATAGCAGCTCAAAAAAGGCCTGGTTTTGCTGACCATGCTTGCTGTTCTCCTTTGAAGTAGAGAAAAAGTCAACCAGTGCACTGAATTCTATAGATGGGATGAAAATATCAACTATAAAATACAGAAAGTTTTCTGAAAGATTTCCAGAACCTTAAATACAAAGGTAATTATTAATTTATTTCTTGCTCGTGTCAGTACAGATGAAGAGTGCATTTGGCAGAAACAGCTTATGTGCAGTTTATTATTAACCATTACTGCAAAGGGCTGTCACTGATCTTTAGCAGAGACAGAGGAGAGGAGAGGAATAGTGAGGGAAAAGGAGAGGTCCAGGCGTGGGGAGGGACGGGGGGGGGGGGGGGGGGCATCTAACATCATCTTGTCCCGGGCCCAGGAGAAACTGTCAGCTGGTCTGCACACCAGTGGCTGCATTTGATCGAGCACATTGTACGTATATCTCCAGCTGTTGCAGGTCCAGATCATTTACTGATGATGGGCACAGACTGAAACTCATGAATGTTTAAGACATTTCATCATAGGTTTCCCAGATCTGCCAGTCTGTCTTCTATTTTCCTCGAAAGGCAGATACAATGTCCCTCCCCGTGAATGCATGGAAAAACGGTATTCAGCTGGCTTTCTGAGGACCCATAGCTAAAACTGGCTCATGGACGAGAAATCATTTTACACTGGCTCCTGATCCAAAGACAGTCCACATATTCTCAAGACTCAGGACTTGTGAGATGCTAGGGTTAGAGTTCCACTAAACATTAATTCAGTGAAACAAGCCAAAAAAAGCACACATATTTTGGTCAGACTGGCAAAATATGGTTCAGTAGACTTGAAAATAGATGCAAAGATCATTGAAATACATGCATCACAATGAATCGATCAGTTTTGGTAGGCCATCTTGGATTTTCAAACGGCCAAACGGATAGATCTGATCAGTAACCTCTTCAGAACCATCATGCAAAATTTCATGCTTGTATCATAATTTATCCACTCTACTAAATGCGGCACTTGGATTTTTCTTCCTTAGAATAGTTTCTACGTTGGTCTGGAACTTTCTATTTACTTTTTACTGCTTGTGTTGTTTGTATTGTACGTTCATCTCACCCTAACTATTCACTTCAGATCAGGGGGTTGCTTCAGATTTGCCTGGACTGGAGCCATAAAAAGATTAGATAAGTCCGTGGGTGTGTGGAATCTCCACCGTCATAAAGATACCGAGATGTGAGGAAAGTCCTGGGCGTGTTGGCGTGAGGGCAGCGCTCTCTGTTTAGTTTCCGAAGTGTGTGCCAGGTTCATGGGATGTCCCGTTGGAAGTTATGGATGTCGTGGTTCTTTTCAAGTATTGTGCAGAGCAGCGCCATATAAAGAAATGAGAGGACTGGCTGGAGAGTGGTGGAGGAAGGTGACAGATTGTTGTCCAGACGTTACACGAAGCGGCAGAATAACGGCGAGACAACAAATCTGCCAACAATTCTGTTGTTTAAATGAGGCAGTAAAGGAGATCATAAAGGGGGTGTTCACAGCTGGGTGTGCACTTTCAAAGGTCACATACCTTTCTGATTTCTCTTGTTTTTTTCCATGGAAACACTAAGTACCTGCTATTACTTTGACCTCCAGGACCACTGTGAGAACTCTGTGAGTTACTTTGGACCCGGACCTGTTACACAAAACCAAGAGCAGGGATTCGTCTGGGATATCTTGGTCATACATATGTCTGTAAATTAGATTTCTAAATCTCGAGATAAGCTGTCCCTTGTACGTATCTTGTGAGATTAAAATAAGCAGAAAATGCTGATTTTCAAGTCAAAATACTTGAATCCAAACGTGATATTGCCCCATAGTAACTGGAAATATAAATAAATTCTTTCTTTTCATGATTTAAATTTTCTTGTATCTAAAATAAAAACAATATTTAAATCAAGGTAAAAAAAAAATCAAATTTAAGGAGGGATCACTTAGTGCTAGTGCAGAATGATTGCACTGTGTCTTGATCGAAGTTGGCTTAACTTGAAAGAGAAATCATAATCTCCACCGGAACTGCATGTATGATAAACATCAACACTGATTTAACTTTCAGCAGTAAAAACTAAACCTTCAACACTGTCAGGGTCAATTCAGAAACAAAATACTAACTGGAGCATTTTAAGATTTATTTTTTTGTGGCCAAAACAAAACTAAATTAATTTGGCACAGAACTCACACAATGTAAATGCCTTTACAAAGAGGGTCCACTGAAAAGAGAAATTAAGTAATTGAATAGAATAAAATAGAAATCACAAAATGGTCATCCTGACTCCCATATAAAGCTTTAAACCCGAACAATATACAAATACATCGTGTTAAGGCTGTGTGGGGTGTATGAAACATTCAGAGCAGCTAATCCAGTCAGGAGCAAAACACACCGTTGAAAATGCTGCAAACCAAAACCAGCAGATCAAAACTGTGCAGACAGTCATCCTACTGGGATTCACTTATTTTCCATTCAGCCATCGCTGTCTTATATGCACTCGTGGCATCTTGATCATGGACGGCGTCGCCAGCCACCTCGGTTTGAGTGACAGAATGTAATAATATGTAATAATACACCATTAACACCAACATTCCTTCCCAAAAATCCTCCTGGGGGAGAATGATCACTGGTACGGCTGTTCCATGGTGAGGATAGAGGCTGCTGTTCCAGGGATGGCAGGGGGGCCTCGCCTGGCTGGAGGAGGACGGAAAGGACAACATGGTGAAGGGTTTGAACTCAAGTGGTAGGGCTCCGACAAGATGCTTCTTACCCAATTGTCCCTCCCACTCCACCCCAAAAAGTAGTGCTGTCAAAGGTTTACAATGAATTAAGTGGATTTACTTTTGTAACAGAAGAAATGAACATGAATTATTTCACTAGTAGAAAAAAAAAAGGAGATTGTTGCACCAGGTCAGGGAAGTGTCAAATGAGGAATTTCTGTTTTTATTTAAATCAGATGTGGCAAAATGTCAAGGACAAAAAAAAAAAAAAAGTCCTGAGAAACTGACTTTATGAAGAAATATAAAAATTGTGTTTCTAAACATGGGCTTTGTAAAATGAGTCGATGTTTTTTTCGCCTCATCAGGGCATACCATTCTATGTAAATCCTGACTATTGAAAGTGTTTTGTGGTATTGTTACTATCAGGACGGTTCTTTCCTATACACAAAGATTGAAATGAGTGAGTTTCCCAGTGCTTGCTGCCTTATTGGATATTACTGGACTGGAGGGACAGCTGGGCTGCAGTGTGTGAAAGTGTGCACCTTGCAGGAAGAAGAAGGAGGATGGTCAGCTGAATAGACTGATTAATTATATGGCGCCCCCTTGTGGGTGCAGGGGAGAACTGTGAACTCAATGAAACTATGGAGCAGGATGTGTATCAATCTACAGTAGGGGTGGACCATATACAGCCCGAGGTCCCTGTTCGTCCGTCCTGCCGCTGTGAGACACTGAAGGACACGTGATTCCTGGTAAAGGACCAGCAAAGCATTTCCTGCCTCGTCACCTGCCTGCTCCTCATGTTCTCCTGCCTGCTTTGTCACTGCCCTAATGTGCCACACCTGTGTCTGCCCCTACTTAAGTAAACAAAGGACTTTTGGACTCCACCTGGCTGCCTGCACGTGGGTCCTTCTACCCTGCACCCGTGACACTGTCTCTGTCATGTTCTAACTGAAGGCGTTCAGCTGAAGATTCCCTGATTTAGATTTGAGGAAGAAATCGTGATGCAAGGTCTTGAAAAAGTTTCGAAACCCTGTCGAATACACAAAGCATTGACATTATATGACAGCAATTCGGTGGGCAGGTTGGGCATGTCACAATTTCCATCATCATATAGAAGGACATCATCATGGGGTTTATCCAGAGCATCCTGATGGTGTTCGCCCAGGGCACAGTCATCGGGTTTATCCAGCATGGATAACATGGATAAACAGTGTATGATAAAGTATGTGCTTCATTTTCTCTAAAAAAATCTGTCATAAAGGAGCAGATAAACAGTCTGTAGAGCCAGAAAAGTGCCAGAAAAGGTCATTTCAGAAACTTTCCAAAAACAATCTAGTATCTGCTAGTTTAGCTCATCATTGCTAATCAGATCATGATTACTTCCTTAAAAGTTTGACCATTCACTGCACTGATAATGTTTCTAACATGCATTTAATGCAGCTTTTGTCTCTGTACTTTCAAACACATTCTCTATGATTACAATGAACACATATTTAAATAAGTGTTGATGAAACATATAGCCCTTATGAATATATTACAATCGAGGCCCGTGACGTCGCCCGGTATGGCGCAGCCGGGGCCCCACCCTGGAGCCAGGCCTGGGGTTGGGGCTCGCAAGCGAGCGCCTGGTGGCCGGGCCTTTGCCCACGGGGCCCGGCCGGGCTCAGCCCGAAGGGGCGACGTGGGCCGACCCTCCGGTGGACCCACCACCCGCCGAGGGAATCGTAGGGGCTGGGTGCAATGTGGATTGGGTGGCAGCCGACGGCAGGGTGCCCGGCGACCCGATCCTCAGACACAGAGACTAGCTCTAGGGACATGGAATGTCACCTCGTTGGGGGGGAAGGAGCCCGAGCTTGTAAGAGAGGTTGAGAGATACCGGCTAGATATAGTCGGGCTCACCTCCACACATAGCCTGGGCTCTGGAACCCAACCTCTCGAGAAGGGCTGGACTCTCCACTTCTCTGGCGTTGCCCGCGGTGAGAGGCGGCGGGCTGGTGTGGGTTTGCTTATAGCCCCGCAGCTCAGCCGCCATGTGTTGGAGTTCACCCCAGTGAACGAGAGGGTCGTATCCTTGCGCCTTCGGGTCGGGGATAGGTGCCTCACTGTTGTTTCGGCTTATGGGCCGAACAGCAGTGCAGAGTACCCGGCCTTCTTGGAGTCCCTGGGAGGGGTGCTAGACAGTGCTCCGACTGGGGACTCCATTGTTCTACTGGGGGACTTCAACGCCCACGTGGGCAGCGACAGTGAGACCTGGAAGGGGGTGATTGGATCGCACGGCCTCTCTGATCTGAACCCGAGTGGTGTTCTGTTATTGGACTTCTGTGCTAGTCACAGTTTGTCCATAACGAACACCATGTTCGAGCACAGGGGTGTCCATAAGTGCACTTGGCACCAGGACACCCTAGGGCGGAGGTCGATGATCGACTTTGTTGTCGTGTCATCTGACTTTCGGCCGCGTGTTTTGGACACTCGGGCGAAGAGAGGAGCAGAGCTGTCGACCGATCACCACCTGGTGGTGAGTTGGATTCGCTGGCGGAGGAGAAAACCGGACAGACTTGGCAGACCCAAACGTGTTGTGAGGGTCTGTTGGGAACGTCTGGTGGAACCCTCTGTCAGCATGGTTTTCAACTCCCACCTCCGGGAGAGCTTCTCTCATGTCCCGAGGGAGGTTGGAGACATTGAGTCCGAGTGGACCATGTTCTCCACCTCCATTGTCGAAGCAGCTGCCCGGAGCTGTGGTCGTAAGGTCTCTGGTGCCTGTCGTGGTGGCAACCCCCGAACCCGGTGGTGGACACCGGAGGTGAGGGCTGCCGTCAAGCTGAAGAAGGAGTCCTATCGAGCCTTGCTGGCTCATGGGACTCCCGAAGCAGCTGACGGGTACCGGCAGGCCAAGCGAACTGCAGCCCGAGCGGTTGTGGAGGCAAAAACTCGGGTCTGGGAGGAGTTCGGGGAGGCCATGGAGGAGGACTATCGGTCAGCCTCGAAGAAATTCTGGCAAACCGTCCGGCGCCTCAGGAGGGGAAAGCAGGTCTCCGCCAACACTGTTTACAGTGGAGGTGGGGAGTTGCTGACCTCAACTGGGGATATCACAGGACGGTGGAAGGAATACTTCGAGGACCTCCTCAATCCCGTCGCCACGTCTTCCGTGGAGGAAGCAGAGGGTGAGGTCTCAGAGGTGGACTCGTCCATCACCCAAGCTGAAGTCACCGAGGTGGTTGGTAAGCTTCTCGGTGGCAAGGCACCGGGGGTGGATGAGATTCGCCCTGAGTACCTCAAGTCTCTGGATGTGCAGGGACTGTCTTGGTTGACACGTCTCTGCAACATCGCATGGCAGTCGGGGACAGTGCCTCTGGATTGGCAGACCGGGGTGGTGGTCCCCCTGTTTAAAAAGGGGGACCGGAGGGTGTGCTCCAACTATAGGGGGATCACATTCCTCAGCCTCCCCGGGAAAGTCTATTCCAGGGTACTGGAGAGGAGGATCCGACCGATAGCTGAACCTCGGATTCAGGAGGAACAATGCGGTTTTCGTCCTGGTCGTGGAACAGTGGACCAGCTCTATACCCTCCATAGGGTGCTCGAGGGTTCATGGGAGTTTGCCCAACCAGTCCACATGTGTTTTGTGGACTTGGAGAAGGCATTCGACCGTGTCCCTCGTGGTGTCTTGTGGGGGGTGCTCCGGGAATACGGAGTCCGGGGCCCCCTGTTAAGGGCCGTCCGTTCTTTGTATGACCGGAGTAGGAGTCTGGTCCGCATTGCCGGCAGTAAGTCGGACCTGTTCCCGGTGCATGTTGGACTCCGGCAGGGCTGCCCTTTGTCACCGGTTCTGTTCATCATTTTTATGGACAGAATTTCTAGGTGCAGCCAGGGGCCGGAGGGGGTCCGGTTCGGGGACCACAGGACTTCATCTCTGCTTTTTGCAGATGATGTTGTCCTGTTGGCTTCATCGAACCAGGACCTACAGCATGCACTGGGGCGGTTCGCAGCCGAGTGTGAAGCGACAGGAATGAGGATCAGCACCTCCAAATCCGAGGCCATGGTCCTCGACCGGAACAAGGTGGCTTGCCCTCTCCAGGTAGGTAGAGAGACCCTAGCCCAGGTGGAGGAGTTTAAGTATCTTGGGGTCTTGTTCACGAGTGGGGGACGGATGGAGCGTGAGATTGACAGGCGGATCGGTGCAGCGGCTGCCGTGATGCAGTCGTTGTATCGGTCCGTCGTGGTGAAGAAGGAGCTGAGCCGAAAGGCGAAGCTCTCGATTTACCGGTCAATCTACGTTCCCACCCTCACCTATGGTCATGAGCTTTGGGTCATGACCGAAAGGACAAGATCCCGGATACAAGCGGCCGAAATGAGCTTCCTCCGTAGGGTGGCTGGGCGCTCCCTTAGAGATAGGGTGAGGAGCTCAGTCACCAGGGAGGAGCTCGGAGTAGAGCCGCTTCTCCTCCACATCGAGAGGGGCCAGCTGAGGTGGCTCGGGCATCTGTTCAGGATGCCTCCTGGACGCCTCCCTGGGGAGGTTTTCCGGGCATGTCCCACCGGGAGGAGACCCCGGGGAAGACCCAGGACACGCTGGAGAGACTATGTCTCTCGGCTGGCCTGGGAACGCCTTGGGATCCTCCCGGAAGAGCTGGAGGAAGTGTCTGGGGACAGGGAAGTCTGGGCATCCCTACTGAGACTGCTGCCCCCGCGACCCGGCCCCGGATAAGCGGCTGAAGATGGATGGATGGATGGATGGATGGATGGAAACATCTTACTAGTTTGTAAAAGTAATTCTTAATTATGAGTCATGCTAAATCAATGTTGTTCAGATGTTATCATGTTTTTTTTTTCAAATTAAGACATCAGTTTTGGTGGTTTATTACATAACACACCAAATTATTACATTTTCTTCAAAAATATTTTTAACATCCCGCATTTTCTAACAACCGGTGCCATATGTAACAACATATTACAAAATGCGGCATTGTTACATAATGATGTGAACATTTATTACATTATTACACGATGTGGCGTTATTACATAATGCGATGCTCCATGGAGTGACCAGGGCGATCGTGAAATCGACTGTTTTGAACATGGTTGACACAATAGATTTGGTTCAGGGAACAGCAGCTTACCATCCTGGCAGAGCGAGACAGAGGGAACCAACGTGAAAACCGAGAGCTGACGGATCAGCCGAGTGCAGCCGATGTGACCAGCGGAGAGCAGGCAGCAGATACGCCTCCAGTGCGAACAGCCAAGCGCCGGCGCGGAGACGTTCGCGTCCAGTGCGTTCCCGGCGCAAGTGACATGAGGTCTTGGCAAAGAAATAAGACGCACAATAGTTGAGCAGATAACTGCAAAATACTTCAGTTTGTGATGCAAGTATGAAATTAGCATAAATACTCTTTGAGGTCCACTGTAGCTGTCTAACAAGGGATGTGAATGAACTTTGAACCAAGCGGGGAAAAGCTCTTATTGTGAAGAAATGAGTGGACAGAAAGGCTAACAGCTGAACTTAGCTTGTCTGGCTAGTTTGCTACATACGTGCCCGGTATATGTAGCGCAGGGGTCCTCAAATACAAATCTTGAAAGTCCACATTTGTTTTTTTCCATACAAGCATGGGTCCATTCAGGGCCGGCATGCAGTGACTGAATACAACAGAAGTGGGAACATGAGAGATATTTGACTAAAAATGAAACAAAAATTTGTGATAGAATAGTAGTGCATAGCGATAGATTGGTGACTAATAAAAATAATATATCTTTAAAAAAAGATTTTTTTATTTTTTGTGGAAAAGTGCCATTTGCCCTGGGTCCGCGGCGAGGTGTGCCGCGGTTCAACCCGGATGTAGCGGGACTCAGAAGCACCCCACAGTTTAATCCATATTCACACATTGTGTTGTGTGTTGTTGTGTCATAATTTATTTGTAATAATATTTAATATTCAATAATATTCTGATATAAAGGACTACATTTAAACTTACTCACTGACACGGGCAGCAACTTTCTGCCACAGCATCTCCGTCTCTTTCGCTGCTGCAGCGGTGTTGCTTTTTTTTCAGAAAATGAGTTCCCAGTCGCCATATGTCGCTCTGCACTTCTCTGTTGCCACGGTGACTCGTCGAATCGGCGCTCCATTGATGCTGGCTTTTTATAGTTGTCGTGCACGTGTTAAACTCCAGGTGAAACTACTTGAAGTTGAGTAATCCAACTCAAATCAGCTGTTGTGTAACGAAAACCCAGCGTTTCCCTTTCAGAGGAGATCAGCACAGAGTTCAGGATTTCACTCAGAGTTTTTTCAACCTGCTTGGTGGAATAGACCCCTGGCGGGGTGGATCAGTGAGTCGATGTTCCGTCCTCTCAGGACGTCACCTTCTCCTACCGTGGAAATCTACAACACCTCCCTCAGTGTCCAGTGGCTTGGGGAAGGGATGTCTTTTTAGAAACTGGAAGCAATCAGATACTCTGTAGAGGGAATCTCAATTGTTTTCACAAGAAATGGGTATCGTCCATTGCCTGTTTTGATTCTTTAAATACCTTTAAATCCCAAACAGCCCCCTCCCACTCACTTCTTACTTCTCTCACTTTTTATCCCCCCTTTATTGTTCTAGTTTTATGGGTTTTTGTAGAAGTTTAACTGTCTCCCTCTCCTTTTTAATATTTTATTTTGTATATATTTCTCAATTTAGTGATTTTTTTTCTCTCTCTTTGTGTGTTGTAAAAAAAAATCGTTAATTGGAGTACAATTAAGCGTGGAAAGAAACTGTATAAGTTAGATTTCTTTTGTTGATGTAACTTGACAGAGTAGAGATTTCTTTATTTCAATTAATTATGGAAATATCACGGTATCAGCTGTCAATGCTATGTGAGCAATGTTTATGAAAAACTGTCAAATAAACATATACTGCTCACAAAAATTAAAGGAACACTTATTTTATTGGGCCTGGCATGAAATCAATTCAACCTGTGTGATAATTTTGTGTTTGGTTCAGCAGCTGAGGGCGTCGTTAATCACTTTCAGCTGCATTCTTGTTCATGGAATTGACAACAGGTGCACTACAGTGGCGATAATTAGGAAACCTTCAAAGCAGGAATGGTTTTACATCTGGAGGTCATTTCAAGTTTCTCCCTCTTGATCTTTTTTGGCTGGTTTTCCACTCGTGCTGGTTTTGGCTTGAGTAATGATCTCTACTGGCAGGATGAGGCGATTCCTGAACCTTACAGAAGTTGAACAGGTTGTCCAACTTCTCCAGGATGGCACATCCACACAGCTGCAGCAAGAAGGTTTAATGTGTCTCCCAGCACAATCTCCACACACTCTCTTTCACACAGAGAAGTCATCTTACTGATGGGATCGATCATTCACCAAATGAAACTGTTGCTTCCTGAGTCCAGTCCAGAGGAGTGAAAACTCTGAATGAGAGTGTCTGGATGACTTCAGGTTGGGTTCTTGTGGAGCTTTTAGTCACGACGTGTTGAGACTTCTGTCCTCTGGGCGTGGCTGTCAGCTGGACGTCGCTGCCCGAGGTGACGGATCACACTGATCAGCAGGTGGTGGGGATGGAGGTGCGAGAGATAAGATACCCTGAGGGTCACGTGAGTCCAGGATCCAGTCTGCTCCATGGACTTTACTGCCTGCATCAGATCAAGAGACTTCACAGAGTCAGTAAGACACAAACAGAAGAAATGAGCACCCTTTTCTTCTCTTTGTCCAGTTTGAAAACCAGCAGTCGAGGTGGAACAAAGTTAAAACAACCAGGACATAAACCTGAGTTTTAATGTCCGTCCAACTTTTATGATGCTGTTTTATAGTTTTATTGAATCCCTTCTCACGTTTTCTGTCTTCTGTTTGTTGCTCAGTGAAAAACTGAAAGAGTCTTGAGAGCAAATGCCTGCTCAAGGTTTTCTCCGAGACGCCCCCTCCACAGACCGACGTCTCCGTCCTGTGTTCAGAGTCAGGTGGAGGGTTCAGATCAGTCCCATCCGACTGCTCAGGAACTGGGAACGCATGATGTTTTCCTTCTGTTCTTCCGTCAAACTGAACCTTGAACCTTGAAAGAACAACAGAGGACAATAGCCAGGACAGTAGATGATTAAAGGAAGGACTGTGGGGCTGCAATTAATGAACAATATCTAATATCTTGACCGGAGTATCGATGGCCACCATCAGACTGATAAGATTAAAGATTATAAGAGAAAAGGTCCTGACAGATAAGAACAAAGCTGTTGAAATCTCTCTCTCTCTCTCTCTCGCTTTCTCTCTCTCGCTTTCTCTCTCTCTCTCTCTCTCTCTCTCTCTCTCTCTCTCTCTCTCTCTCTCTCTCACACACACACACACACACACACATACACATCTCTGTCCTGAATAACAGCATCAATACAATCCTTCAAAACCAATAACTCAACCATCCCACCATCCTTAAAGGGACTTCAGGCAACTTTTCAAAATGTACCTCAGTGCTGCCGCGATAGGCGCTGTGGGTAACTGCAGCCACCAGCCAAGGCGGCACGGGAGCGCGCACAAACATTTTACAGAATGTCCGTCTTCACAGCGCTGCACCAGGGATGCTCCTGCTGTTTACTACGTCGCGGATTACTGCAGGACCACAGCGCATATTATGTGATTTTTGTAAGCATCCATTTTCACTCCCAAATGCAGCTGAAGTTCCCTCCATGAATCAAACGCATATCCAATATTTATTCGGGTGCTGCTTCGGTCATATTTTTATTTATTTATTTTTTTTTTTTTTTGACTCACGAGATAACGCTGATAATAGGGCTGCGTTAAACGATTACTTTTGTAATCGATTAATCTAGGAAATAGTTCTTCTATGCATTGATTAATCTAACGATTCATTTTTAAATCCGTGGCGGAGCTCCTCTCCGCCTCCGTGTTTATGCGGCGGGTCCCTGCGCGCTCCGCGGCCGGCACGGAGCGCGTCTCCGCCCGGGAGCAGAGATCCGGAGCTCTCCCGTCAGCCTCCGTGGGGCAGCTCCACTCGGCCCGTGGAAGCCGCCGCCTGCTTCAGGCGCCTCCGTGGAGCAAGCCGCGGCGCGGCAGCTCCGGATCTCCGCTCCCGGGCGGAGACGCGCTCTGTGCCGGCCGCGGAGCGCGCGGGGACCCGCCGCATAACCACGGAGGCGCGTGAAGCAGGCCGCGGCTGCTGGAGCTCTCCCGTCGCCGCCGTGGAGCAGCTCCGGGCCGTTTACCCAATCGGCCCCAACTCAGCAGGGGGCGCTGCTGAGACTGGCCGTCTGTGAGTGCTTTGGGACGGGGGAGGGGCTCACGCAGCACCCGCTGCTTGCTGAGGACAGCGGAGACGTCCTGTCACGTCTCCAGAGCACCAGAAAAAGCCGCTAAATTTGTCGCTAGTTACTTTTGACCAAAAAAAAGTCGAAAAGAGGCTTTGGAAAGTCGCCAGATTTAGCGAGAAAGTCACCAAGTTGGCAACACTGCCCGCCCCTGATCCCAGCAGTGTTTGAGTCCGTGTCCACGGCGGCCATGTTCTTCCTGTTTGGCAATGTGCATACAGCGTCAATTTACGTCACATCCTCACGATTGCGCGGGAAATTCGGACCCCGAACAGCAACAAATTATTTGGCACACAGCCTGTATAAGGCAACAGACAGATACACGGATTGGCCTGTTACTTTAGGTTTTTAATGCTTCACGACCCATTAGCATTGAATAAAGTGGAAATGCATGTGTAGTTTTTCACAAATCTTGCCTTAAGTCCCTTTAATGCTTACTATCCATGGAGTTGATGTCGTCGAAACAGCCCTCCCGGTCTTCCTCTTCAAGCTGTGTTGGGTCCTGTCTGCAGCTGGGTCGACCTCTTTGGTGATTCTGAAAAGTTCCTCAGCTGAAAAGGTAAGCAGGCTTTTCCTGATGTCCCACACCAGATTCTTCCTCCACTGTCTGCCATGGCAAGTCCTCCTCCCTCTCTCGATGGAATCACTCAGTTCCGTCTCTGTTTCGACTCACGGCTCTATACCAGAATCACCACTGATGTCATCAATGAATCAGCTCCGAACCAGCAGGTGGCGCTGATCCCAAACGAGCCCCCAAGATTTGTTACGGGTCTAGCTATGACAACCACAGGAACAAAGAAGTTACATGTTTCAAGTAGGTGAAAGGAGAGGACAAAAGACAAGAAGCATCTTGGTTTACTCCCAAACAACACCTGAATTTATTAAACATCACAAAACATGTCTGCATTCTTCATTTCAGTTTGTTCACACTCTACATGAGTAGTTCCTTTACTGGGTTCTTAGCACTTCACAAGTGCGGCATATGATAAAAACTACATGTCGTGTGAGTTCTGCTGGTTGGCATGGCAACCAGCATGTATACGCTTTACCGAATTCCAGCTGTGATATTTTTCGATAGAGAGTTTAGGCTTTGATTTCAATCGACTAAGAAGAATGGATAAGTGGCGAAGGAGTGTTCGTTTTCTCATATGGTGCCACTCATATGGTGTTTCGAGTTCTTATGAGAGACGTCTGCCAGTGGAGCCTCCACTAACCAGGCAACAACAAAACCCAGTTATTAATGTAAAATGTCATCACAAAGAAAATATCTTGCACGTCTATTCTGTAATAAACATTTTCTCTCTCATTTCCAGTGTCTTTATTCTGATGAAGAAAAATGGCGAGTTCTGGAAGTCCATTCTAAGTGAGTGCCTGTTGTGCACACACACATACACATAGCATTTCTTCTGTTGCTTTTTGAACATTGCTTTGGTTAAATAATTGATTGTATCGATTATCAGCAGTTCCCAATAGATAAGCTGTTTACATCTTTCTTCTTCCTCGTTTGTTACTTGCAGAGAAGGTTAGGTAGAATAAAAGTGTATAAATAGCATTGTCTGTAACATCGATGGATTTTCTGTTAATTAACTTGTTTGTTGTTGCATAAAGAAGAAGTCCCGTGTTTTGTGTGCAATTTTCTATAATGCATGGTGAGAAAAGTGGGCCAGTGCACTAAATCGTCCTTCAAATTTGAGACTGATTAAGTTAGAATCGATGGTCCGAGGCAAACCTGGATGGTTCCCTGTTAAATTATTAATTATTAATAATCAGAATTATTAAAATTCTGATTATTATTGACGCTACCAGACGGTATGAGGTTTGTGGGGGGATACTTGAGAGAAAAGGAGATTGGATGGATACAAAAGGGAGGGTGAAATCTGACAACAAACCTCATCAACAACAGTAACAACAGCAACAGAGATAGTAGTAACAACAATAGCAATCAGTCTTTGAAAATATGTGTTTTGATTACAATATGGTATTCTTTAATATTTCCACAGATCATGTATCTTGGGGTCAGCAACAACAACAAGGCAAGTACGACACTTGCCTTCTTCAGTGAAGCTGTGCAAACCCATGACTTCCCCACAGGTCATGCTTACAGTCCAATGATGTATTCTTAACTTCTACAGCTTTACAACCTTCTCTCTTGCTTTGAAGAGGACATCACACAGGTTGAGAACACATTGCTCCCAACATCAGTGCATGTCAAACTGTCCCCAAGACAGAAAGCCTGGCCCAGTCTGTGTGATGAGCCTTACAGAAGCTGAGAATCATGCTTTCTTGCTCCTCTACATCCTAACTGATGTCAATTTTTATTGTAAGTGTAGGCTCATCCTTTATTGTGCAGACATTGTTTTTTGTATTCATGTGCAGCTTGCTCTGGGTCCACAATGCTTCTCCAGTCTGTAAAGGTAAATCCCATAGTCATGATTCAGTTTGTTCTAGTTTTTCAAACAAAACAAACAGGCAAAAAAAACAACGAAAAAACAAAAGGAGCAAATCTGTGTGAGCAGGTGAGGATAACGGTTTGTCCTCCATCTGCAGGGCAGCTGAGGTATCGAGTGTTCCATCAACAGAGACAGAAGCAGCGGCAACATTTTCAATAATGACAGGTGAAATTAAGCACAAATAGAAAAGGACACAAAAGGGCACACCAGAGTAGAATGGTTTAAGGATTCAAAGAACTTTGAATAGAACTTTGAATCCTTGAATCCTTGACATTGTTTGGTGGTTCCCATCCCAAATATAATCATGCACTGTCAGAGCCATTATATGACATTTTACCAATATTGTCTAATAACAGCCAAATATCATATTACCCCACTTCAAGTGACCTTTATAGTTGCTTTTTTCAATATGCATTTATTACAATTAACCGTTTAATTAATTTATTTTTTAATGAAATCCTCTCAACTTCACCTTTCTCCACAGGTGCTTGCGTGGAGTTCGATGACTGTTATGGGGACCTGCTCACCACAAATGGGACAAGTTCCCTAGGAGGCAGAAGGTTATAATACAACACAATTTAAACTTTAAATTAAACCCTGAATGACAAATGTCCAGTAATGCCAGGCGGACACTGTGCGATTTTATAAATCTGACTGTCGGGGAAATGCTCCCACTGCACGACAGGGTTCGTCACTCGTACTCTATCTGACCCGACGACATGCACTCATACTGTACGACTGCTGTCGGTCAAGATTAATGACAACCACGGCGTCAGACGTGCTCAAGTGTAAACAACGAAAAACAAAGGTTCCGAGTTCCTATGACAACCACAGCGTGCATGACAACAAGACGGCGAGCAGGCAGCAAGTTGCTGCAGCTGTGTGCGCTGTCCTCTGTGCTGAAACGAAAAAAAAAAAGAAAAGGATTTGGGTATGTGAATGGCTGAGGAGACGTGGCCGTTATGGGATGTCCATCCTTCATCGGGAGCTTGAGGTAAAAACCATATATTGTTTTACTGTAGCTATGATAGTGTCACGATAGCATTAGCATTAGCAGTAGCATGGAGCCGCACTGAGCCAGCCAATGTTGCTTTAAACACTATACTGCCCCGGCGAATTCCTCATCTGTAGCCAGTAACGTCATGATGAATATAATGAATGAATGTTCAACCTTGCCAGTACAGCAGTGCAGGTACATAGCGAATTTCAAGCAGCTCCCCGTGGTGCCAAAATAACATCTAGTAGGCTATCAAGTAGTAAATAGAGCTAAAGACGGAGAATAAAAATCTGACTCCCTTCACGACAGTCAGTGCAAACAGACAATACGATACGGCTGTAGCCTATACTAAAGATTTGAAACAGTTTTATACCAGCATAAATAAATGTAGCATAAATAAAGATAGCTAGACAATGAAACAACACCCTAAACATCCATACAGATTCAAGACAGTGTAAACTTGTAGTATGGCAAAATGTTAAGTTATTGTACCAGGAATTACAACAAGTTCATTCTCATTACAAAAAGTTGACACTATCTTGAATCTCTATGGCTTTTTAGGATATAGTTTGAATTTGTTTTTTAGTAAATTAGTTTCTTTTTATGCCTGCTGTGCTGTAAAGAACAATTTGGAATATTTATTGTAGTTTTACAGTATGTAATGTTTTGGTCATGTGAGTTTCTCTTTTGATTTTAGAATGATGACTCGAAGGACTTCACAGACCTCACAAGAATGTCTGTTGCATAATTCAATATAATCCTGCACAAAGTAGCTCCACTCATTACCAAGCAGGACACCCATCTGAGAAGGGCCATTCCTGCAGAGGAGAGGCTATCCGTCACCCTACGGTTTCTGGCAACAGGTATCAATCAATCAATCACTTTATTTTTGTATAGCCCAATATCGTAACAAACAAACTATACTGAGGTTATTTTAATTTGTTAATTCCTATAAAAACAGTGAACAAGCTTGTGATGTTATAAAATGTTGTGCACTTATGTATAACATATTTTTCAGGGGAGACATTCAACTCTTTAAGTTTCCAGTACCGGATCGGTAGCACAACATTGAGCCGGATTGTTGTGGAGATGTGTGAAGCCCTGCATTCTGTCCTGAAAGAAGACTTTCTGAAGGTAATTCCATCAATTATCAGTCCTTTCAATAGACATTTTATCAAGTGACTTATAGGCATTCAAGAGAATTGGTGATCTCCCCACTAAACAATCACAAGAAAACGTACAATTTCAATATGTTCAAAGTGTGATAATCCTGTCTTTCAGACACCAACATCAGAGGCAGAGTGGCATGCAATAGCCCACGAAAACTGGGAGAAGTGGCAGTTCCCACACTGCCTTGGAGCACTCGATGGCAAACACATTTACATCCAGCCACCAAAGAAGTCGGGAAGCCTGTTCCACAACTATAAGAGCAGGTTCTCCATCCTGCTCATGGCAGTGGTGGACGCCCATTACAAGTTCACTTATGTGAATGTAGGTGTGCAGGGCAGGGTGTCAGATGCCGGTCTGTTTGCTGAGTCGGACCTCAGAAGCGCCATGGACAGCAACCTTCTCAATATCCCCTCTGTTGAGCCGCTGCCGAACACTGATGTGCAGATGCCCTACATGTTTGTTGCTGATGAAGCCTTCCCCCTGAGAGTGGACCTGATGAAGCCCTACCCTCACCGTCAGCTCAACAAGGAGCAGAGGCTGTTTAACTACCGCCTGTCAAGAGCACGCCGCACTGTGGAGAACGCTTCTGGGATCCTGGCAAACCGTTGGAGAGTCTTCCGCTCAACCATCTGCCTGGAACCAGAGAAAGTTGTGAAGATCACAATGGCATCCTTATGCCTCCACAACTTTCTGCGGGAAAGGAGGTCTGATGCATACCTGCCTCCTGCATATGTGGACTGGGAGGATGAGGACCACCGACTGGTCAACGGGACATGGAGGCAGGAGGGAATGCTACAGTGTAATATTGACAAGTGTGAGGAAAAAGGCATTGTTTTATTTTATTTTACTTTATTGAAATTCTGTTGTTTTTGTGAAACTAGCCTGCATCAGTGCGGCTCCATCTGTGTTCAAAAAGTTACATATTCAGAGAAATATACATGTAATAACTACAACATCAAATTGTGTGTTCTCTTTTACATTCTCATAACAAAAGCTTTAACACACAGCTGTGAAATATTGAACACAAACAATATAATGAATGATACCATTAACAATTACAAACAACACAAAATATTCACAAATGTATAATATATAACAGTTGTGGCACTCAATAGGAAAGGAACAGTGGTAACTAGCCTACTCTAAAATGTCCACAAACATTTCTGAAAATCATCAGAGTTAAGAGAACCCACCTATGAAATATCAGTTCACAACAGTTCACAAACACAAAAATTCTAAACCCGGTGATTATGGGCTTATTAGTAAACGGCTCAAAGCCCATTCTGAGGCACAAATTCCTGTCAGCACCTCACAAGCTCCCTGGCAGAGAATCTAAACACAGACACACACGCACACACACGCACACACACGCCGAGTCTGTCAGATATTATATGATAAAACACATCAACCCATGATCGTTAATTTGGGGGAAAGAGCTGGAGATTCACTCACCATTCAGTGAGAGAAGTGAGAACGATGGGATGCAGCACTCCGTCGGATGTCGGGCCTGTATTCAGTTGTGGCAATCCTGAAGCGTTGGCCGAGATGTTCGTTGGAGAGTCTGTTTCTGTCCTGCATTTTGATGGAGTTCATTGATGAAAATGATGACTCGCATATGTACATGGAGGGGAACGTCGTGAGCAGGAGGACTGCAACAGCTGTCGTATTTTTGAATCGATCTTGGGGAACCACGTTGATCCAAAAGTCACTCACTGTAACATCCTTGTGTTTTGCTTTGAGCACGTCAGATGTTCCCATCTCCAACACTTCCATCTGAAGGGATGCCTCTTCTATTGAGGGCAGCAGCCGTTTGGCTTCTGCAGTCCACTGGCCGTCAGCGGACATGGTGAACGGCTGTCTCAGGAAGAGAAGGATGTCATGTGATAGTTTATGAGAGCCTTCAAATCTTTCTCTGACGTTTTCTGACAGCCTGGTCACGAAATCCGTCATTGCAGCATCCTCCTTTTCTCCCTCCCTCACAGTGCTCCCGCAGACGTGGAAAGTATAACTTTCTCCCTTTGATGTCCCTTTCCAAAAGTTTCAGCTTTGCCTGAAAAGCTTCAATCGCCTCGCACATGTCTGCGACTGTGTGATTCCTGCCTTGTAACTGCAGATTAGGTTGAATCAAATGAGACATGATGTCGCACAAAAAGAGAACATGTGCCATCTTCTCGTCGTTGCTGAAAAACTGCTGGAATTCTTGCGCTCTGCAAGCCGGACAGGTGTGACGCGAGCTCAGCGCGCAGGTCACACACTCTTTACTCAGCCATCGTACATCGTTATGCAGCAATAGATCTGTGTGTTCCACTGACATTTCCTCCAGGAATGATCTGAGAAGATGATGCTGCAGACTAGAACTCTCTCGAAGAAAATTAACCAGCCTGGCCCCCGCCTTCATTTCTCCACAGAGTTTAGCGCAGAGTACAGCTTTATGAATGATGCAATGAAATGTCAGAAGCGCTGGATTAACTGTGGCAAGTCTGCTCACCAAGCCCTTCTGTGGTCCCACCATCGACGGAGCCCCATCGGTGACAACGGACATGATTTTACGTTCTTCTCGAGGAACTGCGTCAGCTCATTGAAAAGGATTTCTCCAGTTGTGCGCCCAGGGAGAGGAAATAAGCAAAGCAGTTTTTCCTGGAAAGTCTTCCCATTGAAGAACCTCACAAAAACGGACAACTGCTCCATATTGGTCTGGTCACAGGATGAGTCAAGTGCAAGGGAAATTGCCTCTGCTGTCTTCAAATCAGTGAGTAGACTGGAAAAACACTCCTTCGCTAATGCTTCTACTCTTCTTGTTGTTGACAATGGCACCTGCTTTAATAGCTCCATGATGTTCCTCTTGTTTTTTTCATCATTATTTAAAACCTCTCCAACCATGTCTATTGCACAATTTTTGATTAACTCGGCATCAACAAATGGTTTGTTAGCTTTTGCTAAATTCCTTGTCACTTGCAGGGATGCAGCTGTGCTGTTCTCCTGTGCAGAGGCTGATTTCACCATGGTTGAAACTGAGTGCTTGTATGAGGCCATCATGTTCGCAACTTTTTGTCTGAATTGGCTGGGTAGTTGGAGGTAAAACTTGCAGAATGCATCGTGTTGAAGTGCCGTTTCATATGTTCTGCTTTGCAGACAGCCACAGTCTGCATGCATATGAGGCACGTCGGCTTGGCATTCACATGATCAGGCAAAATGAAGCAAAAATTATCAGTCCATTCAGCTTTGAACAGGCGATTTTCTTGGTCCACTTTTCACTTTTTTCTACAGGCCATATTGTTATTTTTGTCATATCTCAGTGCGTGGGTCTTACTTTTGGCAGGCTGCTTGCCGCTGAATGATGCAGTTTGTCATTGTTGAATACCCGCTCTCTGTGAAATGAAAGTGTACGGTGTGCCGTGAGGTCAAAATAACAGAGAGCGGCAGCTTTGTACGCGAGCCTGAGCATGTGTGTTTGTTTCCTTTCAGGAAGAAAACCTTTCCAGTTAACAGAGCCTGGTCTCAGTGGACTTGCAGAGTGGGGTGGTGTGGGACAGGTACAGAGACAACGTGTAGGGTGGCTTGGAGCAGCTGACTGAAGAAGGGGGGCGCAGAGATGGCACTGGTTTCTGTGGCAGAACTGTTGACTTTTGCGGTGATGGCCTAATGAAGGGTGCATAGGGAACCTGTTGGATGTGGTTCAGAAGACGAACAGTACCCTGCACCTTGGCCCCACAGCTGTCTCATGTCTCGCCCGTGTGGTGGTCTAACAGGTGCTCTGAAAATTTGTCTCCTTCCACAAGCTGGTTGCACTGGAAGCACTGCACTCCCTGTCCTTCTGCTGATGCCCCTGCCTCTCTCTCTTTGTCTCTTCTCCCTGTATCTGTGCTGTCTTCGACTTCCTCTGCCTCTTTGTCTTCTCTCCTGGTCTCCATGTGTCCTCTACCTGTGTCCATGCTGACTCGGGCTTGCCCTGCTTCCATCTCAATTTCTCCTGTCTCACTGGAGCCAGCGCCTGATGACAGATCTGCTGGCTGGGGAAGAGAGTACAGAAAGAGGCAATAAAGGTAAAAAGGAAACACAGAAACATCGAAGATGATTAAGAGTTATAAAACACAAAAAGCATACATCAAAACAAAATTGAACAAATAGTTAATTATTTATTCACAAATTTATCAACATGAAGTCATTGAGTAATAAAAAAAGGGAGAGATCTGAGATGATTAACTGTAAACCTAGTGTGAGGGACCAAGTGGTCAAAGTATTTCAAGAGACCTTGTCTAAAGTGATGGTGGAATTTCCATTGTAACTCATTTGAAGATAGATATCATATTGTCATTAACCATAACAGTTTTAATATCATACTCTATAAATGCCGAACAACCTTAAAATAGTAGTTTTAAAGCATCGACTAATCATTTGCAAAGTATTTAAGGGAGCTTTTCTAAAGTGATGGCATATTATACATTCTAACTTATTTCTTAATGTAAATGATCCAGAATTACATGAATGGGAATGGAATTTAAGGGAAGGGTTCCAAGTTGACAATAATTTATTTTCTTCTTAGTTGAGTTCATTTAAATTATCATTTTAAAATACACTTAATTTACAGGCGAGCGCTTCATTTCAGTCCAAAGTCCCGTGCGCGGTTGGGTTAGCCCACACCAACACGCCACTGTATCAAGGACACGACACAAGATAAACATTTAACATGACAGCAGCTCCAGGACGGACAAAGACAGCTGTGGTGTACCTGGGCTGGGAACGGGGCTCGAACAGGGCAGAACCTAATAAATTAAAAGGGTTTGTTACAGCCTGCACACCTGTTGATTAAACAGAAAGTTACCTCAACAACATACCGCTTCCGACATCCACCCACGCACCCGACTTACAGCTGCTGCGGCATACGCTTGACGCACTCCCCCGGAGCCATAGCAATACTGCTCTCATGGAGCACCGCGACCAGCCAGAGCTAACCCGGATGTGCAAGAGTCAGAGCACAACACAGACGTACAAGGGGTTTTTATAGCGCCCCCAGCCAAAAGGCGGAGAACAACACTAAATACACTCATCCTGCCACAGTAGCAACAACAACAGACTGCTGGACAGCACACTGTCGCAGTTCTATTGGTGTGACAGCGCACTGGTTTAACTCCCAGACCATGCAGAGATTCTGTGCTGCCCTGGCATGCAAGCAACTTAAAGGGCCACACACATTTTCTACACTGGCTAGTGCCCTAAATGAAATTCACACAGAATTCAATATCAGAGACAAGATCATTCGCACTACAACTGACAACGGACTGAACTTCCTGAAAGCCTTCAGAGTTTATGGGAAGACTGCCAAGAACAACAATCCTGAACCTCTAGGAGAGCATGCTGAAGAAGAGGACAATGGTGGCCAAAATGATGATACTGATGAAGAAGAAGAAAGCATTGAGGGTGTTGAATTTGTTGATACTGGAGGCCTTTTGGACAAAGATGACTACTTGGAATATCAACTACCCAAGCACCATCGCTGCCCCTGCCACCGCCTCACTGGTGTCCACAGTTGATGCTTCAAAAGCAGAGGACAATCCATTGTACAAGCGCATATCTAGGTCCACATTTGCCAAATGCTCTTGCCTGTGGAAAAAAAGTTCAAGAACAACCATCGCATCTGAACTAATTAAAGACCACTGCACACTCCAACTGATAGGGCCTGTTGCTACAAGGTGGAATTCATTCTTCTCCGCTATGGAAAGAATTGTGAGAATAACAAGAGAACAAGGTGAAGGAGCACTTGCAGCTGTCTGCAGTAAGCTGGAAGTGGAGTAAGTGGAAGTGTTTGTTTTTCTGTCTTCTGCCATTAATGAAGAGATCATCCAATCACTGTCACAATTTTATTCTTTTGAATGCACAATATGCAGTCTCCATGGATGTTATTTGTTGCAACATAGCTAAATTTCTGAAGGTCTCACATGACAGTATTTTCCTTTTTAATTATCAGTTGCTTCAGCTAAAGGTTCTATATCATGTAAGCTGAAATCGGGCGACAGTAGCTCAGTTGGTAGAGCGGGTCGTCTTATAACCGGAAGGTTAGCGGTTCGATCCCTGTTCCCACAGGTGTAAAACTGGTGTTGTGTCCTTGGGCAAGACACTTCACCCACCTTGCCTAGTATGAAAGTTGTGAGAGTGAATGGTTGGTGGTGATCGGAGGGGCCAATGGCGCAGATTGGCAGCCTCACTTCCGTCAGTCTGCCCCAGGGCAGCTGTGGCTGCAATAGTAGCTTACCACCACCTGGTATGGTGTGAATGGGTTGATGTGATATTTCAGTGCTTTGGGCTCTGTCATGCAGGGTAAAAAGCGCTATACAAGTGGAGTCCATGTTGTATTTTTCTTTTATTTGTGCAGGTTTACTCCAGTGGAACTTGCATTTCTTGCAGAATATGTAAAGACAAAGAGCCCAGTGGCCAAGGCAGTGGATGTTCTTCAGGGAGAAACCAGTGTGCAGATGGGATGGCTGCTCCCCACCATAACTCCACTAAAGACCAAGCTCCACAACCTTCAGGGCACCTCCAAGTTTTGTGAGCCTTTGATTGCTGCGCTTCTGTCTGGCATTGTAAAACGCTTCGGAGAAATGCTTGCAGATCCAGAGCTGATAGCCACAGCCATTCTGGTTCCAAAATTTAAAACCTGCTGGACAAGTGATGAAACCATCTTGTAACTTGGTAAGTATCTCACCTCTCAACTTGCTCTTAATCTGTGTAAATTCTTTGGGGGCAGTGAACTGAGTTTGAAATGACATTTAACGACACACACAGAACAATCAATGGCACTGTAATATAATATCAATTTTTTTGGATTTTTGTTTTTTATTCCCCAGGCCTTGACTACATAAACAGCCACTTGAGCTGTCAGGAAAGGAATCCTGTCTCTGAGGGCTCCCTGTCATCTGAGGAGATTACTAATTTTCCTCCTTAAAGAAGACTGGTCCCCTTGACAAGACCCAGCAGCTGGATGCATACCTGGGTTGCCCAGGAGACATGACAGAGGTGATGAAGTCCTTCCCAGCTGTGTGCCACCTATCATTGAAGCTTAATATGGCACTCCCTTCATCAGCAGCCTGTGAAAGACTGTTCAGTGTTGCAGGGCTGATCTTCAGGTCAAGAAGAGCGTGCAAAGGCTCAGTAAACTTTGAGAACCAGCTACTTTTGCGGCTGAACCAAGACTATTGGTAACTTTATGTTGCTTGTCCTTCACTTGACTGATGTCAGTCTTTGGGCCCTAACTTCTTAGTCTCCGCCCGCTGTCTGTGGAGCGTAAAGTGCACCGTCGGCGGATAAAGTCAGCGGGGCGTGTCCAGAACATTGTCCTAATTTCGCAAACTGGTGCAGAGCAGCGCAGTCACGCCTCCATCACGCCCACCGGCGCAGGTGGCGCAAGAGGGAGGAGAGAAAGTGGGTTTAACCCAGCTGAGCATAATTTGACCAATCAAATGAACACCTCTCCTTTTTTTCAAATGCACTGCAGCGAAGCACACTGCTACATTAACATGATGAAATACATTTTATTTCCTGGAATCAATACTAAACCATAGTGAAGCAACAATGTACAGGACTGTCTCAGAAAATTAGAATATTGTGATAAAGTTCTTTATTTTCTGAAATGCAATTAAAAAAACAAAAATGTCATACATTCTGGATTCATTACAAATCAACTGAGATATTTCAAGCCTTTTATTATTTTAATATTGCTGATTATGGCTTACAGCTTGAGAAAACTCAAAAATCCTATCTCAAAATATTAGAATATCATGAAAAAGTATACTAGTAGGCTATTTAACTAATCACTTGAATCGTCTAAATAACTCGAAACACCTGCAAGTGTTTCCTGAGCCTTGAAAAACACTCAGCTCCGTCCCACCCGTGCAAGAGGCAAAGAGAGAGGAGGGAAGGCTGGAGTTTAACACAGCTGTAATCATCAATTAAGTGGACGCCTTTAAATTCACTGCAACTCAAAATTTCACTTGACAGCCATGGAATACCCTGGCAGACAGCCCAACCTCTCCCAGGAGGAAACTGATGTGCTGGTCCGGGAGGTCCAAGCTCTGAGCGGGCCTCCACGGGCGGGTGACGCAAAAGACGTCTGGGAGGAGGTCACAAATTTGGTGAATGCGGTTTGCCCGGACATACTGAGAACCGTTGCCCAATGTAGGAAACGATTCAATGATGTGAGGAGAAGGGCAAAGCTCAAACTGGCCCACCGCAGGAGGCACGCGGGGGCCACAGGGGGCGGCCCCTCCACCAGCCTCACTTTAAATGAGGTCGAGGAAATTGCATCCTCCACCCTCCCCGTCGTAGGCGTGGAGGGATTTGGAAGTGCGGAAGTGGGAACTGAGGGTAAGGCAAGCATTTGTTGTTTGTAAAGGAGACATTCAGTAACCTTTATTTGAAAGCTGCATAATGAAGGTGAGTGGTGTGGACACACAACGTGAATAAACTGCGTAATGGCAAGGAAATCCGAAGTACCAGAAATGACGCATCCTCTTTGAGTGATTGTGAATTTCAACTGGTTTACCCGATTGAATCATGATCATTTTGGCATGTAACTCCTAATGACACACAACCAAAGCACTTGATTCACTGTTTATTTGCAACATAACCAGCTTCTGCGTCCAATCTCAGTTAATGAAGAGCAGCAGCAGCAGCAAGCGGGCGGCCCGGTGACTGAGGAGGCGAGCGGCCCGGTGACTGAGGAGGCGGGCGGCCCGGTGACTGAGGAGGCGGGCGGCCCGGTGACTGAGGAGGCGGGCGGCCCGGTGACTGAGGAGGCGAGCGGCCCGGTGACTGAGGAGGCGGGCGGCCCGGTGACTGAGGAGGCGGGCGGCCCGGTGACTGAGGAGGCGGGCGGCCCGGTGACTGAGGAGGCGGGCGGCCCGGTGACTGAGGAGGCGGGCGGCCCGGTGACTGAGGAGGCGGGCGGCCCGGTGACTGAGGAGGCGAGCGGCCCGGTGACTGAGGAGGCGGGCGGCTCTGCGACCCAGGGGGTGGAGGGCACAAGGAGGCGCAGGCAGACCACAGCAAGCGAGGACCAGCCCTTCTCTGACATCCAGCAGGGGGGTTTTGAGATGCTGGAGGGGCAGTTCGGCGACCTCAGTTGGCGAGAAGGAGGACTGGCGTCCACAGTCATCAACATGGACAGCACACTTGGAAACACTGTCACCTCAGTGGACTCCAGACTCCTTAGGCTGGCGGAGGCAGCCGAACGCCTCCTCCAGCATGTCACGTCCACGATCCCCGCCACTCCCAGGTGGCCTTTGAGGTTGAGAATTAAGGAAGGACAGCTGACCTCAGGCTCCCCTGCTGGGGGAAGAGGGAGGGGTCGAAGAGGAAGAGGGTGACGCAGCTAGATAAAAAATCATTACATGATTATTTCATGAGTGATTTTGTGTATTTTTATTGTGACTGATTAAACGGTGGCCAAGCCACAAACGGCAGCCTAATACTCACATTAAGGGCAGAGCTGAGCAGCCAGGTGGTCTCTCCTCTCCCTGCTGACACGGCACCTGCAGTTTAGCCTCTCTCTGTCTTAAGTCCTGCAATGTCTCGTACGTGAGGTCAAAGTGGCATCCATGGCGTAAGGCTATTGGGTAGGACACAGCATGCCACAAAGAATGCACTGACTCTCTGAGGGCTGTACGATAATGAACCACCCGTACGGTCCAGACATCTGAAACGCATTTTGAGCATTCCTAAAGTACGTTCGATGACTGACCTGGCACAGCTGAAAACACGGTTAAAATGACGCTGGCGTCTTGTTGATGGTGTAATGTGTGTGCAACCACGTTTTAAGTGGATATCCATTGTCACCTAGCAGCCACCCATCCAGAGGGGGGTCCCCCTGAAAGACTGTAGGAATGACGGAATTTGCCAGGATGAATGAGTCATGAGCTGACCCGGGGTAATTCGCATTGACATTTGTCACCAGGCAGTTAGAATCACAGATGACCTGGATATTAACGGAGTGGACTCCCCTACGGTTCACATAAGTGATGGCTTGGGTGACTGGTACGCGCACCTGCACATGTGTGCAGTCGATGGCTCCCAGTACCCCGGGGAATCCACATTTCAACAAGAAACCTCGTTTAGTTTCCAGCTGCCTGTCGGTTGTACGTGGGAAAATTATGTGGTCATTTGCATGTCGGACGAGACTGGAAGATACTGCATGTATGGCCGAACTGACAGCGGCCTGACTGATTCCCACCACCACAGCGTGTTGGAAAGACCCGGTGGTGAAGAAGTTCAGAGCCGCTGTCACCTTTACAGCAACTGGGAGAGCGCAGGGGCCACAGGGCTGAGCATCAGTGGCCACGATGCGTGTCACTGCGTGGACCACCTCACGGGATAGACGTAATCGGTTCCTGTGTCGTGAACAGAATGAAATGACAATTACATCAAACACAGCAGCAGGCTGATCCTCAACATAGTCCTAGGCTTTACTTCTTATTGTCTCATGCTAGCTGTTGCCAAAGCTGTCCGTCCCTGGGAGAGGGATCCCTCCATACTGTGGTTCTCCCCAAGATTTCTTCTTCTCCCACTGGGTTTCTGGAGTTTTTTCTTGCCGGATGTGAGGGTCTAAGGCGGTGGTTGCTTCGTTTTGTCTCGTTACTGTGAATTTGACATAAACATTATGCTTATTCACTGTTTTTATTTTTACCAACCAATGTAACATCTTGAAGCCTCTGAGGCAGCTGTTGTTGTGATACTGGGCTGTACAAAAATACATTGATTGATTGATTGATCCAGGTATCATATGTGAGCCACCTGCATTCCCGTTCTGTTATGGACAAATAGGAAAACGTTGGCGATACACCCTCACCCGGTATCTCCTCCTCCTCATCCTTCTTGCAATAATGAACTCCATCTTTTTAGATAATGTTAAGAATAAAGATTAAAAATGACAAATATGGGCAATCACATGTATGAACAGCGACTGACAGGCTTACGCTCACAGCTCTCTCCGTCTCTTTCTCTTCTTTTGAATGTCAAGAGTTGACAGAAGCCCAATATATACTCCTAATCGGATGCCGTAGCTGTTTGTGGTTGGCCGAGAGACGTCAACTCGATGGATTGCAGCTGCGTCAGGTTCACTTTCAATTACGCAACAAACTTGATCTGATATCAGATGTGACGGGACAATGAATATGTAACCCGGTGGTAATTGTGAAATTATTACCACGTATTTTTTCTGTGATGGTGATCAGTATTCCTATTTCATCCCAGTATTGAAAATTATTGGATAAGGAATATTTATATTTGACTGATTCATGTATTTCTCTTTTGGTTTTGTTTGCTGCTTGACTGAAGGTGATTCAGAAAAGAATTGTATTATTTAAAAGAATGATATTATTTTGTTCAAATAACGTGATGTGTTTGAAGTATCATGTTTCACCACTCTGATTGGTTGCTGATGATTAGAGGGGGTGTGGTTTTTTTGGACCTGGGGTGTGAAAAAAAGAAAAGAGGGGTTCGGCTGGAGACGGTGCAGTCGGGAGATGTCTGAATGAATTCAGACGTTGTTTCTGGGACTGGGCCGTGATTTGTCCTCACTTGGACCAAGTGTTAGCAAGGCTGAGGGTTCTTGTTTCGGGGACGGTGAGGAGACCCCCAGAAGTTTCACTTTTGACTGAGTTAAGTGGACCGCGAGCGTCGCCATTTTTTTTTCCTTTGGTACTTCCTCGTTCGCCGACACAGCGTCGAAGCAGGGAAGCGAGAGACTCGGGGAAATAATCGGACGGAGTTCGAAGCTGGAAACCACGAGGCTGTGGATTATACCTGTCGGAGTATAACTTTTTTCCCGGACTTGTGGATTACTTTTGTTATTTGGGTTTTTCTTTCTTTCTCAAGGACTATCAGGCCTGCAACGAGTTTTTTTTCCATCCCTCGCGTGATCTCCGGAGCGTGAGTACTGTGTGCGAGTGAGTGTGGGCCCACCATTTGCTGACTTTTGTGATTTTGAACCGTTCTTACATTTCTTGTTGTATTTGATTATTGCATTGCAGTGTTGGTTTGAGTATAATTGTGTTTATATTGCAAGGAAGTTTATTGATTAGAGGAAGTGGGTGATTGAAGTGTATTTTTTGATATTTGCATTTTCATATTATTGTTCATTAAATACGTTCCCTGTTTTATATATCTCTGGGTTGCAATATTATTCTTAAGTAGTTTGAAATTGGCATTTAAGAGTTTATTTTTTGGGGTTTTATAACAACCATCGAACCCAAGCACCCATCCTTCTCAGCTACAGAGGTGACACGGGTGCTACATAAAAATTGGAGGCACCGGCTGGGATTAAGAAAAGAAAAAAGAAAATAAAGTGTAAAACTACCTTTAAACCTAGTTTGACCCAGAGATTTAAAGTTTTATTTGGGTACAGAAAAAAAAGATTTCAAAGCCTAAAACAGTGAAACTAATGGTTATTAACCCTAATTTATCTGAAATAACTCAAAGTTGGGCAAAGCAATTTTAACAAAAATTCAGAGCAACAGCACAACGTCTGGGGATGGCTCAGCTGAAGAATTGGTGTGTTGGAGAGGGAATAGATCCAGCAAACGCCTTGTTGGTCAAAGATGTTTCCCCCAAAACTGAAGTGAGCACCATTGAAGAAGCACTGCAGAGCATCAAAGCACTTGGGAGAGTCAGAGTTAGAGGGAGGATGTATGACCCAGAGTCTCAAAGCCTAACTGTGCTGTGTGAGTGCAGAGAGAAGGTCAACACAAGCTCTATTCCTCCTGATTTCCTGCCTGAAGGAGCTGCTGTGCCGTGGAGAATATTTGCATATTCTGAGCAGAGGGACGAGCTACCAGCTCAGACAGCTGGTGATGGCCACACCTTGCTGCAGCCTGATTCCAGTGTTCTGCCCACACTTCAAGCATCTACTCCTGAAGCCATAATCAGAGCCGTTGGTGACATTTTGCAACAGACAAACCCGTCGACCAGAAATGACAACAGCCCATATCGAAGACTGCGAACCTTCTCAGGGGTCACACCCACACCTGCTGGAGAAGAACAGTTGGAAAATTGGGTTGAACAAGCCAGACTCATGATTGAAGAATGTGACAAACCTGAAAGAGAAAAGAAAATGAGAATAATGGAGAGTGTCAAGGGTCCTGCTTTGGAGGTCCTACAAGCTGTCAGATTCAATGAACCAAATGCAACATCTGTGGATTACCTGAACATCCTGGAAAACACATTCGGCACTCCAGAAAGTGGTGAAGAACTGTATTTTGCCTTCAGAATGATGTGCCAACATGCTGGTGAGAAGCTCTCCGAATTCCTGAGAAGAATGGAGCGAATTCTGAATAAAGTGACCCAGAAGGGTGGACTCCCAGCCGGCACAGCAGACAAAGCACGCCTCGAACAGCTCATTAAGGGGGCGACTAGATCTGATCTAATGATCTTGAACCTGAGATTGAGAGAGCGTCGTGGCAACCCGCCAACATTTCTTCAGCTGTTGAACGAAATACGTCTCGAGGAGGAACATGAAGCTGCACGTCGCCGACTGAACCCACCAAAAGCTGTTTATGCCAAAAGTGCCACTGCAACTTCAGAGACTGAGATTAACAGCTTAAAAGACGAAATACGGCAACTCACAGCACAAGTTTGTGAGCTCACTGTTTCCCCAGTCATGTCCAGTCATCCTTCACCAAGCTTTCAGCCATTAGCTAATGCAGTGACTGAGAGCTCAGAAGACAAGAATGTCCAAGCCCTAAAGAAAGAAGTAGTAAAGCTGCGAAAACAGTTGTCAGTCATGTCAGTCAAACCCCAGTACAACCCAGTTTCTGAGCCATGGCAAAGAGAGACTCGATCAAAGCCACCGCAGCAAAGGACATTCACTCCCAGAGATTCAAGTGACTTCTTCTGTTATCGGTGTGGTGAAGATGGGCACATCGCACCTAAATGTTCTGCTCCTGAGAATTACCCCAAAGTGATTCAGAAACTGTTGCAAGCCCAGAGAAAGTCAAAGCAAAATCAGAAACCTGATGAAACAGGAACAAAGACAACAAACGCAACCGTCAACAGAAGTGCTGTCAATGTCAGAACCAACAGTCTGCCCGAGGGACTAGTGGGCCCTCCTTCTACTGCCCAGGTGAAAATCAATGGCCGCCCCTGCACAGCACTGATGGACAGCGGTTCCCAAGTTACCATCATATTCGACAGTTGGTACACTGAAAACCTGTCACACGTCCCACTACACCCTGTGACTGGTCTAGCCATTTGGGGCTTAAGCAAATCAGAGGACAGTTACCCATACAAAGGTTACATTCAAGTGGAGCTAGAGTGTCCCAGAAAGTCCAACAAAGTCAAATCTGTTCCTGTTTTGGCCCTGGTGTGTCCCGACCCCCGCTGTTCTGAAACCGTACCAGTCCTCATTGGCACCAATGTCAGTGGAATACGGCCTTTTGACTCCAAAGCAGTGAAAAGAGAAACTGAAAATGTCAATGTAGCCAAAGTTCAAGTGCACGGAGAAAGCCACTTACCTGTGCTTGACAGAAAGATACCTAAAGAGAACCAAAAAGACTTACCCGTTGCTGAAGTGAAGTGGACAGGGCCTGGTCCTTTGGTCATCCCACCTGGCACCGAACACATTGCCATCTGCAAAGTTAAAGAAAAGCAAAACCTTGGAGACAGCATCTTGATCACTGAACGTGCTCACTCACCTGCCCTTCCCCCCAGTGTTCTCATCCAACCAACTGTGCTCTTCTCCAAGATGCTTGATCCTGACCAGTTCCTCGTGCTTCTGCGAAATGAGTCCCTAAAGACAACTGCCATTCCTATGGGGACAGTGATTGCTCATCTGATTGTTGTTGACATTGTGACAGATGCACAAAGTCCTAAGGTCGACACTGTTCCAGCCATGAACCCATCTTTGTTTGACTTCGGTGATTCACCCATCAGCAAAGAGTGGAAAGAGAGATTAAGTTACAAGCTTGCTCAGCACTCCAATGTGTTCTCTACAGAGGAATGGGATGTGGGTTTGGCCAAGGGAGTAGAACATCCTATCCGTTTAAGCGACGACACCCCGTTCAGGGAGAGATCCCGCCGCATTGCCCCAGCAGACTTGGATGATCTTCGGCGTCACCTTCAAGGACTGTTGGTGGCTGGAATCATTAAAGAGTCAAGAAGTCCATTTGCCTCACCTATTGTACTCGCCCGGAAAAAGAATGGTAAACTCCGCATGTGTGTCGACTACCGCACCCTGAACCGCAGAACCGTCCCAGATCAGTATGCTGTTCCACGGATTGATGACGCCCTCGATTGCTTGGCAGGCAGCAAGTGGTTTTCAGTGCTGGATCTGCGCAGCGGTTACTACCAAATCCCAATGGTTGAAGAGGATAAAGAGAAAACGGCCTTCATATGTCCTCTGGGATTCTTTCAATTTGAGAGGATGCCTCAGGGGATTACAGGAGCCCCGGCAACATTTCAACGACTCATGGAGAAGGTGGTCGGTGATATGCACCTGCTCGAAGTCATTGTTTACCTCGACGATCTGATCATTTTTGGCAAAACTTTGGAAGAACATGAGAGAAGACTCCTGAAAGTCATAACTCGTCTGGAAGAGGCCGGTCTGAAACTGTCTCTCGACAAGTGTCAGTTCTGCCGTCCTCGAGTAACTTATGTTGGGCATATTATCTCAGAACATGGCATCGCCACAGACCCAGCCAAAGTGGAGGCGGTAGCCAAGTGGCAACAACCAACAGACCTCCCATCCCTACAATCATTCCTGGGGTTCTGTGGATATTACCGCCGATTCATAAAAAATTACTCCATCATTGTCCGACCACTCACCGAACTGTGTAAAGGATATCCTCCCACACAAAAGAAACGGAAGTCCAGTGCATCACCAGAACAATCCTACTACAAAGTCAAAGAGCCATTTGGGGACCGGTGGGATGAGTCCTGCTCAGAGGCTTTTCAGAAGATTATCCAGTGCCTCACAAATGCACCAGTGCTGGCATTTGCCGATCCAACCAAACCATACACGCTTCACATTGATGCAAGTTTGCATGGTTTAGGTGCAGTTCTCAACCAAGAGTCCGCAGAAGGATTAAGACCCGTTGCCTTCGCCAGTCGCAAGCTCAGTGCTTCTGAAAGGAACTATCCTGTGCACCAACTGGAGTTTTTGGCACTCAAGTGGGCCGTGGTCGACAAGTTCCACGACTACTTGTATGGAGCCCAGTTTACTGTGAGAACGGATAACAATCCCCTCACTTATATTCTGACTACAGCCAAACTAAATGCAACTGGTCATCGTTGGCTTTCCGCACTCTCAACATACAGTTTCACCCTGCAGTACAGGCCAGGGAACAGCAATATTGATGCAGATTCCCTGTCACGCAACCCACTCACCACTGCAGAAGGAGGTTGGGAAACTATATCACCTGAAAGTGTCAAAGCTCTCTGTAAACAGATCACGTGTGCAGAAACATCTGAAGAGTCCTCAACAGTTGCTGAGTCACTCGGGATGTCACCCAATGCCATTCCTGAATGCTTTGCCTACCCCGTCCGGCTGGATCTAGGGGCGTTAACACAAGTTAGCCGCAAAGAACTCATTCATGCTCAAGACATGGACCCCACTATTGCTCCAGTTAAACAGTCACTGAATGGGGGTACACCATTCTCATCCAGTTGCAACCCAAATTCTACACTGCTCAACAAAGAAGCAAGTAGACTTGTGATTCAAGATGATTTACTCCACAGGAAAGTTGAAAAGGAGGGGGCCACCGTGAATCAGCTGGTACTCCCACAACAGTATATTGACATGGTTTTGAGATCTCTGCATGACGAGTCGGGGCACCTTGGTGTGGAAAAGACTCTGAAACTGGTCAGAGACAGATTCTACTGGCCAAAGATGGGAACTGAGGTAGAGCAGTATATAAAGAATTGTGGAAGGTGCATAACTCGCAAAGCCCTGCCCCAAAGAGCTGCTCCTTTGAACCAGATAACAAGCCAAGGCCCCCTTGATCTCGTGTGTATTGATTTCCTGTCACTCGAGCCAGACTCCCAAGGTTACGCCAACATCCTAGTAGTGACAGATCACTTTACCCGGTACGCTCAAGCCTTTCCAGCCAAAGACCAAAAAGCGACCACAGTAGCCAAAATCTTGTGTGAGCGCTACTTCGTTCATTATGGTCTTCCAGCCCGCATCCATTCTGATCAGGGGCGGGATTTTGAGAGCAAGCTGATCCAAGACCTCCTCAGGATGCTAGGTATTCGCAAGTCAAGGACCTCTCCCTACCATCCTCAGGGAGATCCTCAGCCTGAACGATTCAATCGAACCCTCTTGTCAATGCTGGGTACTCTCGATCCGAAGCAAAAACTGAGGTGGAGTCAGAAAATCAGTCAACTGGTGCATGCCTACAACTGTTCGCAAAATGAAGCCACGGGTTACTCGCCTTACCTGTTAATGTTCGGTCGAGAATCTCGCCTTCCCATCGATACCTGTTTCGGCGTGTATGACGAAAGTGAAAAGACAAGATCCTACCATCAGTATGTGGCCAAACTCAAGCAAGATCTCCAACGAGCATACACTCTCGCCACCGAAATGTCAGACAAGAACCACCAAAGAAACAAGAAAGCGTATGACAGGCACGTCAAAGAGCAAGTTCTTGACGTAGGCGATCGAGTGCTGCTGAGAAACTTTGGAGTTCAGGGAAAACACAAGCTGAAATGTAAATGGAGACCTTCACCATATGTGGTTGTGGAGAAACTGCCAAACCTACCTGTCTACAGAATCAAGCCGGAGAGAGGTATGGGTGTGGAGAAAACCATCCATCGTAACCACTTGCTACCCATTGGTTATCTTGTGAGATTTCCTGTGGATGACAATGAAGAGAACTCACAACCAAGACCTCTAACCAGATCACAGCAACCAACCAACAGAGACCTCCCAGAGTCCCATGACAACAACGAAGACATATTCTCAGACTCAGAGTATGAGGAAGTGTCACAAACTAGACCTTTGGAGATCGACTGGGACAAGCTTCTGACACATCCATATCTGTCAAACAAGCCAGCCCAACCAGTCATCTCTGAAGAAGACAGACAAGCTCAAGATCTAACTGACACAGTGTCGGTTGATGATGTCACAGACGTGCCCCACCATGCTGATTCGGAAGTCAATCAACTAGAAGGGGGAGCAAACCAAAACCCAAGTCCAGATCAGGAAGTGGAGATCCAGCCAGTGGAACGCTCAAAACGAGTCATTCGTCCTGTGGTCAGGTTGACCTATGATGAACTGGGAAAGTCATGTGAGCAGCCTGTGAATGCCCTCAGTCATGGAGTGATGGTGGGAAGCGGAATCTACAGAGACTCCCGGAGAAGCCCCTGCCAAACCCTCTGGTGCCACCCCATGGCGTTGTGCTTAGATTGCTCAAATTTGACCTCTGCCCCTGACCGTCAGACTGTGTCAGTCATTTAAGAATATTTGATGGGGACATCAAACTCTTCTAGAAGGGGGAGAGTGTAACCCGGTGGTAATTGTGAAATTATTACCACGTATTTTTTCTGTGATGGTGATCAGTATTCCTATTTCATCCCAGTATTGAAAATTATTGGATAAGGAATATTTATATTTGACTGATTCATGTATTTCTCTTTTGGTTTTGTTTGCTGCTTGACTGAAGGTGATTCAGAAAAGAATTGTATTATTTAAAAGAATGATATTATTTTGTTCAAATAACGTGATGTGTTTGAAGTATCATGTTTCACCACTCTGATTGGTTGCTGATGATTAGAGGGGGTGTGGTTTTTTTGGACCTGGGGTGTGAAAAAAAGAAAAGAGGGGTTCGGCTGGAGACGGTGCAGTCGGGAGATGTCTGAATGAATTCAGACGTTGTTTCTGGGACTGGGCCGTGATTTGTCCTCACTTGGACCAAGTGTTAGCAAGGCTGAGGGTTCTTGTTTCGGGGACGGTGAGGAGACCCCCAGAAGTTTCACTTTTGACTGAGTTAAGTGGACCGCGAGCGTCGCCATTTTTTTTTCCTTTGGTACTTCCTCGTTCGCCGACACAGCGTCGAAGCAGGGAAGCGAGAGACTCGGGGAAATAATCGGACGGAGTTCGAAGCTGGAAACCACGAGGCTGTGGATTATACCTGTCGGAGTATAACTTTTTTCCCGGACTTGTGGATTACTTTTGTTATTTGGGTTTTTCTTTCTTTCTCAAGGACTATCAGGCCTGCAACGAGTTTTTTTTCCATCCCTCGCGTGATCTCCGGAGCGTGAGTACTGTGTGCGAGTGAGTGTGGGCCCACCATTTGCTGACTTTTGTGATTTTGAACCGTTCTTACATTTCTTGTTGTATTTGATTATTGCATTGCAGTGTTGGTTTGAGTATAATTGTGTTTATATTGCAAGGAAGTTTATTGATTAGAGGAAGTGGGTGATTGAAGTGTATTTTTTGATATTTGCATTTTCATATTATTGTTCATTAAATACGTTCCCTGTTTTATATATCTCTGGGTTGCAATATTATTCTTAAGTAGTTTGAAATTGGCATTTAAGAGTTTATTTTTTGGGGTTTTATAACAACCATCGAACCCAAGCACCCATCCTTCTCAGCTACAGAGGTGACACGGGTGCTACAAATACATTTACAATTGTGTATGCTGGTTCACACCACTACATTAAACAGTGGTATTGTTTATAGCATTGAAATGTGACTGACACAGTGGGAACTTGCATGTGAGGTTTGGATGACCTGGGCGCACCTGTCAACGAGATTAAATTAGACCAGGCTAGATCGCCCGCACAGAGAATAGACGTAGTTGGAGGTGGCGAGCTTTCAGCTCACCTTGTTCCACTGTGTTGTCACAAAATTGTCACTGCACCAAACAAACAGAATACATATGCTTCTTTTTGTAAAAGAAATTTGCAACAAAATAGCGATCACACATCTTATTGGTGAGCGAAAACAAAAAAAACATGACATTCCAGACACCCTGCATTTACAGGCGACTTTGTAGGGAAAGGGAAAATCTGTTTTTATTTGTGTGCATCATAACTCTTAAAGATGCATTTGGGAAAGCACAATTACAGGTATAAACCTCTGTCTGCGCGCCTATCACTCAGGGCAGCTGCACAGCGGAGCTGGGTGAGTCTACTGAGGACTGCTGGTTCTGCTGTCATCCAGATCAGTGTCCTCTGAAATGATGCCCTAAAATTCCTATCACACACATGGCATTCCGGCCTTGCCAGACGAAGGATAATCAATTATGAGAGAACTGTGGCGACATCTGCTATCTGCTCCGTCCTCCGCTCTGCTTCACGTGTTGCCATCAGTTCAACTGGGAAAAATGGAGGAATTAATTACTTAATTTTGGAAAACATCCTACTAAACAAGACAATCATTGAGGTGAAAATTTGGACTGGATTAAAGACTGGTACACACTACAGGATAATGTTTAATTTTTCCGGTCGCAAATCCTGTTGTGTGCGGTGCCCTGCAAGAGGAGCCAATCAGCTCAGAGCCAGCCTGTCCACACCCTTGAAATAAACCTCTCTGATTGGCTGAACAGCTCCGTCTCACCAGGTGCTTACATAAATTCCAGTCTCAGCTGTCAGTGCTGGAGACACGAATATATGTCTGTGAAATATATATGACAGTGAAACAGAGAAGTCAGCGCTCCTAAACTCAGCAGTACAGAAAGTGATGGTTAATCCTCAATAACTGTATCGGTCCTGGATGAACTGTATTTCATTCATTCACACTCAAGCCCCGAACTAATCCATTCCTCTGCATCTCCGCCAGTAGCTGTGAGAAATCCAAATGTTTTAATTCATCTCCATTATTAACCAATCTCGGAAGAATGGGAGAGGAAAAAAAATAAAAAAAAATTCGAGGAGTCTGTGCCTTCAGAGCGAGCAGAGCGGACGTATAATGAAACTTCCTAATCACAGCTAAACGTATTTTTATTCTGGTGTAAATCCAATCTGTGGACAAAAATAATGATTTAAGACAGTGTTTCTCAAACGTTTTAAACCGAGTACCACCTCAGAAAAAAATTAGGGTTTCGAAGTACCGCCATTATGACCAATGTAAAAAAAAAAACACCCACAGGAAGCAGGTATATTTCTAAGTGTCTTGGTCTTTTTGTTTTTCTTTAAATCTGTCAGCCACAGTTAGCAAAGGCAGAACACTAGAACTGTCACACACAAAGGGGCAACTCTCCCTGTCACTTACATCCTCACTCACTCGCTCTCTCGCTCTCTCTCTCTCTCTCACGCGCGTGCGCACTCATGCAGCGTCGTTTGTTGCTAATGCTTTCAGATGCCGGTAACACTTCAGCTACGCTGCTGAATCAGCCTCCTGACAGCCTCGTGTTCGCTTCAGTGTCGTCAGCTTCAGTCTCAGCAGGGCTGCTGGTTCTATTCTCCTCCTGTTCTGCACTTCTTTTCCTAATAGCTCCTGTTTGGAGCCACATTTGTAGAGTTTTGGGACCTCTCGTTTCACCTCTGCACGCTCATGACGGTGAAGCTAAGCTAGTTTAATCGTCGATGACTACTTCGTGACTGAACGTGAGCACGTCGCAGTCCAACGCATTATATTAGAAGAGAAAAACTGAATGTGAATTGCAGTGGATTTGACGTGTTTTAATTTGAAATTATTATGTATTTTGGTGGTATTATTTTTTTTCTGAAAGTTCTGACTTTTAACTAATATTCAAAGAATATATACATTTCTGTGATTCCCCCGCGTACCACTAGAGGGAGCTCACGTACCACCAGTGGGACGTGTACCACAGTTTGAGAAAGGAGGATTTAAGATATTTAGTGATTTAAATAAGCAGCTTGTGTTTGTCACACTATCCGCTCAAAAGTAAAAAAAACTAAAACAAAAACAAAACAGAAAAAAACACACATGAATAAGCTGTCTGATTATCAAATGCGGAGGTCAAATTCTAAGACAATTATAAACTATGTTTCCCTCCTCTGTATTGTACAACTTAAATTTTCTGACAGGCTCATCACAGTCCTCACAGCCTGCTGCGTGCACGAGAGAGGGGTTGGGGTTCACACTGACGGAGATGCCGAAATGAATGAATGACCTGAGGGAATGAGCTCTCCGCTTATTCCTAATAGTGGAGATGAACGTCAAAAACAGGAATGAAGGGAAACCTCTCCAGATCTGGAGGAGCAAGGAGCTGATTCTCTGATGAAGAATCTTCTTGTGTGTGAGCTCAATCCACACACGAAGATAAACGAAGGAAATTCTTTTGTGATCTCTGTTCTTTTGTCTTGTAGTGTGTTGTCTCTGAATCAGGATGATTGGAAAATTCCTGTAGTGTGTACAAGGCTTAATATGAGGCATTGGACAGGACTAAAAACACAGACATCCTCCATAATGATTAACACTAGAACAGCCAGCATTCTTACCCCCCCTCCAAAGGCTGCAGCCAGACCGTCATACATTTTGCAGTGTTTTTGCGCAGGAGTCTTTTTCTGTAATCTTATGTATTAGAAATTAAGATAAACAAAATATTAAGTCAAGAGTATCAGCAAACCTTTTAATGCCTCATGTCTGCTTTATTAATGCCTCAAATCAGGTTTTAAAATTGATTTAATTTTTACAGTGTGCATTTGCGCAGCGTCACCTCTCACTCACACTCCGCGCACTTGTGTCCCTGATAAACACACACACACACACACACACACACCAACACACACAAAATAGTTGTATCATTAACCGTCAATAATAATCAAGAACACATTAAAATTAGTAAAATAAGTCTCCCCGGCTGCGCACCAGGACGGACACTTTCCCACACGGTCCGTCCTCACCCTGCTCATTTGATTCTGGGACTGCAGGCTCCACAGGACAAAGGTATTTATTCAGAAAATATATTGGTTCAAAAATTAATTTTTGGAAATGAAAAATACATGGTTTGCTGTACTTTGATGGAGGATATAATATTTTACCTGAATCTGTAATTGGCACCTCTGGAGACGCTGCAGGGCTCCTGCTGTCAACTGTCGTGTTCACTGTTGTGTTGAGATTTATTACGTTAGTTTATTTTATTTTTTTACACCATTTTATGTTATTATTTAGTTGTAAACTGACGGCAGCCTACAGTAATTATCTATACCTGGAGGTGACGTGTGAGCACTTCCATGCGTCACTGCAGGTTCTGCGCTGGACTGTACAGCAGCTGGAGGTCAGTCGGGCATTTTTGGGGCAGCAGGATTACATTTTTTTCGCTGTTTGTTTCGGCTGTTCTGACTCTGATTCAGAACGTTCCTCCTCTTCACTCCAGTCAAGATCGCTGATGTCCGACACGTCTCCACCATCCAATTCCCCCTCACTGACCTCCTGTATTGTTATTCTTCTGGGATTTGGTTGATATTTTTGGCCGTCTGTCTGATTGTCTGCTGTCAGAGCTAGCTCCCTGTTCAGATGCGCAAACAAACAAACATATGAACCAAAACAAATCAATAGCATAAAAAACAAAAGCCCCGCAAAGTGCGTCTTTTTTATCAGCCTTTGGAGGTATAAATGCTTTGTAATATTATGTGTGTCATTGTTAGGACCTTATTTGCTTCAGAAAAACATACAAGACACATATTTAGGAAAAGTCAAAGAATTAGAGGACAGGGGAATTATTTTTAACAGATTTATTTGAATTCTAAAAACCAAAACAGTCTGTCAGACCGTCTTGGATGTTCTAGTGTTAAAGAAGATAATAAAAAAAATGATGTGCTTCATGGGTGATTTTGTGTCTCTTTCATGACACTGACAAGCTGAAACCCTGCCTCTGAGGTTTTCTCAGACAAATTATCATCAGATCCTCCGCTCCCCAGCCTGCTCACACCTTCTGCATGAAACTCTCACTGCACTCAGCTGATTCTGTCGGCCCCTCCCCCTGGTGCGTGGCCACGCCCATCTAGGTGCAAGTGCAGTGGACCAGTCAAAAAACCCCTTCTGTGCCTGTCGAAAATAGGAATCCGCGGTCTCCGCCGGTGATTAACGGCCAAGTTGCACCGTCAAAGTAGAGCCCTTCATGTTAGAAGTGCCTGTTACATCTTCTCCTTAAAGCAGAACTTTGCAACTTTTTTACCTCAATAAATGTGTTTCAGAGTCCCTGTGGGGGTAAACAAAGCCTTGTCACGGTGATTCGCCTGTCCCTTCACTCTCCCCGGGGTCTGGGTCCTGAAAACAGCGCTTGCAATTTCAGAGGAGCGACCCGACGACATCTGAGAGAACAAACCTGCTTTACGGCGCTCATACGGGATTACAAGTATAAAACCTGTTGGAGTGCGATATCTGTCATTGTGATGCAATAGAAGATCTTTGCATGATGTGTTGATTGGTTCTAATTTCCGTTTAGTAACTGAAAAATAAAGAGGAGTGGCACCTCCTCTCATAGACGTGAGCGCGAGTGAGTTCGCTGCACTGAGCTGAAAGCATCTCCGAGTGTGTTTGTTTTCCAATAAGTTTGAGTGTGCAAGGTAGGCAGACGGGGGAGCAACCGGAAGAAGTTCCCGGGCAGCGCGAGGAACTGCCGCTGCAGAAGATTTAACAAAAGTGCGTAAAACAAACATGAAACCCCCGCTAGCGTTAGCAACGCCGCCCTGAGGTGCTCACGGATGGCAGAACCAAAAAGACAGAAAAAAACTTTGTCTAACGAGCGGAAAAAAAGGAAACTGGAGGAGGACGCTCTCTGCGCGGGGGCGGGAGGGGGTGCGGAGAACGTTTATGACAGTGAGCTTTCACAGGAGACCAATAGGGGGAGCGCTAAAGCAAATTTTGCATAGTTCTGCTTTAAATTAGCCTGATTGAGGTCTGGGCTCTGATTGAGGTCTGGGCTCTGACTCAGCCACTCCAGAACACTCTCCTTGTTGTCCCGTTGGTCGTGTGTCTTGGGTCACTGTTCAACAGCAAACTATTGGTTTTGTTCATTTTACCTGCTAATCAATTAAGATGAAATGATAATATGCATCTGATGTTTTACTATTCGCACCATTACAACAACTAGTCATCATATCTGCTGCTCCATGAAACACATGTTAATTGTCAGTAGTACACACACGGTTCTGTAATATATTTACTGAAATGCATTCCTTTTCAATGGACATATGAGGTGGAAACAGATAGCCTATTCGAGTGCATTCCAAATTTTTCAACATTAGTCATTATAACTTTTTAGAAAATGCATTTTACAATTGCACTGCAGCCATTTTTCCCCTCACATTACTTTTACCTTTATACTTTTAAGTAGTTTTGAAATCAGTACTTTTATACTTTTACTTGAGTAAAAAGCTGGGGTTGATACTTCAACTTCTACAAAAGTCTTTTTGAACATTTTCATCTATACTTCTACTTGAGTAGTGAATGCAAATACTTTTGACACCTCTGATTGTCGTAGTGAAAGTGTGGATTATAACGTGTCCACCAAAGTGTTTTGGGGTTGTTGGATTGTGTATTTGATGAGTTTGACGAGGGGGAACAAAAATACCATTCACTTCCATTGTGTCCATCCCGAAAACCTTCCCCGACTCACCTCTGAATAAACAATAGCTCGCCCTCACAAAAAAAGTAGGCATGCTGTTTGAAATGACTAAGGAATTGTGCTAAATGGGCCAATTTGCCAAAATGTTGAAGTATCGCTTTAACAGTTAATCCATGGGCAGGATTTGCACCATTTTATAGCCTATTGAAGACTGTCAGTCAACGGACAATTAACCAATTAACAAAATTCAGATTTTTTTTGTCATCCCGACACTGTATGCATATTTCCTACTATTGTCTGTTTAATCAACAAGGCAAATAAAAGACTTCAGTTTGCCACGACTACATAGCCTGGTCCACTACTCACGTCTCTCCTCACGTATCCTGTATCCTCTCTGTCCTCCCTGCTCATGCTGCCTCTGGAAAAGAATGGTGGAGAGCAAAAAGGGACTGACCATACACACTGTATGCTGAAAGAGGACAGTAGTCAAGTAGGTCTTCCTTCTTCATGCACATATAATTGTTGTGGGGCACTCCCATGTCACAGTACACACCTATGTCACTTAGCTTTACAAAAGTATGCTTCTCTGAGACAAAATAGACTGAATTATGTCCATGTACTCCTCTATGAGGACTTTAAGATATGCAACCTGGCTCTCTGTAATGACTGGTGCAGAGATGAACTCAACCATCTCCCTCAACTACAAAATGAGTTGCCACACCACATTTTCGCAGTGATCTTTAATCCTGTCACCCACCATGAGTGGGAGAAACCTAAGTAAACACCAGTTTTGAACTACATGCCCACATAGTTTTTCACTGCTAGGGGAGAGGTCTGCTGGTTTGTCCTTGCCATCATTAGCTTCATATCTGAACTGGTTCTTGCACCGATGTAACTGCAGGTAAGTTAAACGATTCTCCTCAGCTAAATGGTGGATTTATAAAGGAAGGTCACATGCTATGACTCCCTCAAATAAATCATGGCCTAGACATGGTGGTAGGCCAGGCTGGCAAACATGGAAATGTGAAAGCTGATTGAAAGGAGAGTCAAACTTGATGCTGCATACAGAGTCAGTGGCACTGGTTCCCTGCTCTTTCAAATTATTTTCAAATGATTGGGCTGTTCTTGTGGTCGCACTTGATAAAGGATTAGTCAGGAAATCATCTCTGAAGACCTCACAGTAGTGACAAAAATAAATAGAGCGACTGAAGTTCTCCAAGAATCCCCCAATTGAATGGGATCCTAGGTTGTCTCCTGCAATGGCAACCAAAGAGCCCTTTAGTACAGTGCCATCAGATACGACTACGCCACTGTGCTCCAGAATTTTGAGGTCCTCAATCAAGGGAGCAAAAACCGTGTTTACCCCAAAATACTTAAAGTCCTGTTCCCTACATAAGAGGACAAGTTGCATCTGATCAACAGAAGATCTATTGAGGGGCAAGATGTCAGTCAGGGTTAGGTAAACAGCTAAAACCGTGTGCTTTGTTTTCCCTGAGCCCAGGTGGTTGACAGCCTCTAGGAATCTTGATACAGTATTAAACCAAGTGTGGAAGGATCAGCTTTCAACACTGGATTACTTTGAAATCCTTCTCCATCCTTTACATCCTGATAGACAGCATCAGTACATGGTTGCAAACGTGTCAAGGTATACTGTTCTCGTAGAGACTCATTTTTGAACAGTGTCACCAATGTCTCATGTATAGACACATACTGAGCAAAACATTCTTTGTCATTTTCATCTTTGCCCAAGAGCAAAGGCACAGGTTGAACATAGTTAAAACACTCTCTAAATGCTGCCTTCCTCTGTGCATCTGTACTGAGCCTTCCCCTGTCATGGAGTGTGAGTAGATCATCTCTGTTCATTTCATCAATGACGCTACTTATTTTGGCCTGAGAGATTCCGACTTCCTTCAATTTCTCACTAAGAATGTTAGACAGGCCAAGTTCATGAACACTTTGAAAGCCATCAGTAATGGTTTGTATGGTGCTTGTCAGTAAGAGTAACTTAGATTGCAATTTCAAGTAGAAAAGTGTAAGTTTCTGTAAAAATAGAAGAACATAAAAAAGAAAAGAACTGAAAAAAGCTTTGGTTTTCAGTTCTAAAGTTTTGCTTGCAAGCTCAAAAGTTTTGTTTACAAATTCAAAAGTTTTGGTTGCGAATCTGACTTAACCCAATGGGCGGGGCCGACACTGGTGGAAGAGAGAAGAGCTCCTATTGGTCACTTTGACTTCGCTCCACCGCCTGTCTCTGTGCTGTTGCTGGCTGCTTCCGCACTCGGTAATCCCAGTACACATTACAGGGTGGGCAATTATCCATGCCCGAACCATGGGCCGAATTTTGTCCCGGTTTTCTCCTCCCGATTGAAGCCGCCAAAGGTCTGATTGTCGGGAGTATGTCAATGAGTTCGGGTCCGATCTTCCTGTAGTGTGCGGTGTGCTCAGAGAGATTTTTTTTCCAGAGATCCGAGGTCGTAGATAATGAACATGTTTAATATTTCCAATCACAAATTCTGTGGTGTGTGGTGCCCTGCTAGACGATCAGCTCAGAGCCGACCTGACCACACACTCAGAATAAAGCTCCCTGATTGGCTGAACAGCTCCGTCTCACCAAGGTGTTGAAAAAAGAATCCCCCCTCAGCTGTCAGAGCTGGAGACATGAATATATGTGTGTGAAATATATTCACTATATGACAGTGGGACAGAAAAGCCAGAGCTCCTAAACCCAGCAGTGCAGAAAGTGGTTATTCCTCAATAACTGTATCGCTCCAGGATGAACTGTATTTCCTCCATTCAGACCCAAACTCCGATCTGATTCGTTCATCTGCATCTCCACCAGTCCTACAACAATCCCAATGTTTTAATTCATCTCCATTATTAACCATCACGGAAGAATAGGAAAAATAGGAAAAAGAACTTTTTGAGGACTTGGACATATAATGAAACTTTTTCCTAATCAATGCTCAACATGTTTTTATTCTGGTCTAAACCATTCAATCTGGGAACAAAAAAAAAACAAACAAAAAAAACATTATTTGAAATAGTTAGATGAGCCGTATGTACCCCTATCAACCTATTCTCTAGTTCAGTTACGTCATGTGTAATGGATGTGGGATTCAATTTGTGTGATTCTTAAATGTGAAGGGGTGAATTTAATAAGTTCTTCGAACTTCTACCTGCTCCTTTTTGAGCACAGTTCAAATATTATTGCATATATGGACAACTGCTGCTATTATTGTGGCTCAAATAAAGAGACTGATTGATTGATTGACTGATGTGACTTACCAAGAAATATTTGAATACAATATTTCATTGTAATTTTACTATTCAACTCAATTCAATTCAATTTCAATTCAATTTATTTTTGTATAGCCCAGTATCACAACAACAGCTGCCTCAGAGGCTTCAAGATGTTACATTGGTTGGTAAAAATAAAAACAGTGAATAAGCATAATATTAATATGTCAAATTCACAGTACCAAAACAAAACGAAGCAACCACCGCCTTAGACCCTCACATCCAGCAAGAAAAAACTCCAAAAACCCAGTGGGAAAAGAAGAAATCTTGGGGAGAACCACAGTATGGAGGGATCCCTCTCCCAGGGACGGACAGCTTTGGCAACAGCTATTGAATGCTGTGAATTCCTTGCATGTTTTTACAGTGTTGTTGTGATATTACAGACCTTGTTGTGATTTAACAGGGGTTTTTAGATTGCTGGATATTGCTGTAAAATAACAGTGAGGTGCTGTACAATCCAAGGACATTGTAGTTTTTACAGGTATTCATTGGGATATTACAGGCAAACTTCATTACAACAAGTTACTGGAAAATAATGCAGTTAATTATTGTGAAATGCTGGTATTTTTTTATGCTAGTAACCTGTAGTGGAAAAAGCTTGTGGGAATGGGAATAATTTTGTCAATACTTAATTTTCAAACTTGCAATTTATATTTATACTTGTGGTTAATATTTCTACAAATTGCTCTTTATTTGCAGGTGTTCATGCTGTTGCTCTGACTGCTGACCTTGGAAAATGAACACCAGAGCAGGAGTTGCAAATGACCAAAGCCAAGTTGGAATGGCAGAACGAACAAATTCAGGAGATGAAGAAGGAAAGGGACTATCTCAGAGAGCAGTTGGCAGCAGGTATGTAATAACACAAATATATATGGGGCAAAAACTATTTGGTAATTTCTCAGACACATGCACACCAAGTCCTTGTCTTGTCTTTTGTCCATTTGAACATTTTACAACCTGCTGAAAGTTGTTTAGCCAATATGGCCTGCAAGTTTATTTCAACCATAGGCTGTTTAAAGATGGACTGCAGGAGGCATGGCTTACCCTTAGTGTTCAGCGGGGCTTACTGAAGCCCACATATGCAGCAATTTTAAGTTGTTTTTGGAACCAATCACATTGTGTAAAACAGGGTAAAAAAAAAAGATATTGGTTGTATATATTATAACGTCATATGCTTAAGCTCTATGGAGCTGTTAAGTGTGACATTGAGCTACTTCGGGTTCAAACTGTCAAACACAGCAGAAATAGTGACTTTAACATAAACGCCTGATGAAACAAGAGCAAATAATAGGCTTGAAATGGTTTTGCACTTAATTTTAACAACAAACATACACGCTTCAGCATTCAAGATGACTGTTAATAAATTTAAAATATGCCTTCACTGTGTATGGACAAGATTAATTTGATAATTTGTCTGAAAAGCATTGCTGCATCAAATACAGATTAAATATTACATGCAGATTCAGTTTAAAAAACACATTTGTACAAAGCTGTGAGGCAGAATAATATCAGCAAAATCCCATTTCAGTGAACAGTGTGGGTGGAATTTTTTTTTAATTTATCTGTTTTCCTATTTTATCGCTTTGAAAAGGGAAGAACCAGCTGTTACAACTCCCAAAGACGTGCTGACTCTTAGAAATGGGTCACCTGCTTCTTCTCCAGAGAAGTTGTCCTCTCTAGAATCCAGAAACAAGTCATCAAGCTATGACTCTTCTTCTGACTGCTCAGAAGAGGTCAAACAGCCAAAGAAGAAGGGAAAAATGAAGCTTAAAAAAGGATGCAGAAGGAAAAAGAGGAAAAAACACAAGAAACAGAGGTAAATTGAAAACCATGGCAACCAAGGCAAGACTAGACCCGCTGCACTGCTTCAAATGATTTAAAAAGTCATTTTTATTTGCAATAGTTTTGTAATCCTTATGGGTTTTCATTACAATCTCAATTAAGTTTTAAAATACTGTTTGAAAAATGTTAGGTCAATAATATGGTTTTTGTTCAAATGTTCCATTTTTTTTTTCCAGCAACAGATCCTGACCATGTGATTGCTCGCTACACGAAGATTGTGCACATCCACAGAAGAGGGGGCGCTATGTCCAGTGCGTTTAAACGCTGCGCAGTGGACCGGAACCCAGTAGTGGCTACAGCCCCCATTGCCGAGCTTCATTTTGCAGCTCTTCACAAGTATGACTAACATGAAAAGGGAAGGCCTCGGACGTTGGCGGAATTTGGGGCCCAATGCACTGCTGCCATTAAGCAAGATCCCGAAATTGAAAACCGCATCAAGGTTTTAAAAAACACAGGGAAACTCCTTCCCTTGAAATCCAAGGCTGATATGCCATAATGTTCGATCACGTCATGCCTCAGGGTCACATTTGTTGAAGTCTGTTTGATTGTTTTAAAGGTTCAAAATATGTTTGTGTAAGCTCTCAATCATAGGAGTCCATAACTGTACATTCTGAAAGGAATAGTCCACATTTTTCAAAAAACTGAGCCAAGTTTTATATGATATTGGAGAAATTGTTGAGTGCCACTCTTTTCCTGGTGCGTACCCTCAGTGCGTCTGGCCAACGACAAAGTTGTTAGCACGTTTACCCCCGTTGTGTATCACTGAGTATGCTGGGCAAAAGCTATAGAATACTTTACTATGCTCATGTTTGTTAAGCAAACCTGAGTTATTTGTTTTGCAAAATATTTTATTTTTTGTATGTGTTTTAAATAATTAACAAGTATTTGTTTCTTCTTCTGTTGTGTGTTTTCGTTCTGACAGTTTCCCTTATATTCTATTCCCATTCATGTAATTCTGGATCATTTACTTTAATAAATAAGTTAGAATGTATAATATGCCATCACTTTAGAAAAGCTCCCTTGAAATACTTTACAAATGATTAGCAGATGCTTTAAAACTACTATTTTAAGGTTGTTAGGCATTTATAGAGTATGATATGAAAAAGAAATATTTAACTGACGTGTGGGGCACGTGCGACATCTAAAAACCCACAAAAGTCAATCTAAAATGCCGACAACGCCACCTAGGTTAAAGAGCCTAGGAAGTGCAGGTCCTTTTGGATCAGGGGGAGCAGATTAAAAAAAACAGTATTCCATTAAAAAATACACCAGTTTATTTCTAAAAACCCGGTTTAAAATCCCGCCCAGTCCTCTGCTTTCGCCCTGTCCCCGCTGCCTCCACAGTCGGCTTCTCATACGACACCGGGATTCTGGGGAGAAGGGAGATGAAATTGCAGCGTTATCAAAGGCCCACAAAAGACCCTCTGGGGGCCACGCAAAGCAGCCAAATGAGTAGAGAGGGTACTTAGCTGAAAGAAGGGTGCTTCGCGAACACACCCCTCTGCTTTCCAACGTGGCTTCCCCTCTCTCGCGTCGCTCCGTCTGCAGCAGCGACTCTTCTGGTCCTCTGCTCACTCGGCCTCGTCCCGGCCTTCTTCCTCGTCTGGGTTCCCGTCTGTCCCGTCTGTCCCGTCCGTCCCGCCGGTCCCGCTCTCGACATTCGCCCGCCGCTGCTCGTTCTGCCGCACGCCTTCCCCCGGCTGTCCCGTCCGTCCTCCGTGCCCTGCTGTCCACGCTCGGCCCGCCGCTCCTCGTTCTCCCCTGCTTGTTCCCCGGCTGCTCCTTAAAAGCTTGAAGCTCCGGCCTGCCCAGCTGCTGCCAGCCCTACTGATTGAAAGCGTCGCTCTCCAGACCCAGCTGTTGTCAATGCTGCTGATCAGTGTTGACTGTGGTGTGTTCAAGGGTTGTTGGTAAAAAGGTTCAAGCAAATAAAAACTTCACTAGAACCATAAATAGACCACACAATAAAACTTGCAAAAAAACACATATAAAACAGCCATTAAATAAAAACCAACCCCATCACATTAACTATTTGTTATGGTTAATGACTATATGATATCCATCTACAAATGAGTTACAATGGAAATTCCACCATCACTTTAGATAAGGTCTCTTGAAATACTTTACTAACCACTAATGCAGGCTTTATAACTAATTATTTAATATTTCTACTGGGTTAATAAGCAGTTATAAATTGCCTTTTAAAAGTGAGTTGGTCAACTGTTATCTAAATACATCATATGCATCTACAAATGAGTTATAGTGAAAATATGGCCATCTTATAAGTATTAAGAAATGTTGAATTAATGCTTAGTGAAGGCGTAGTTGATTGTCCAAACACCTTGTATTTGAGATAGCCAACCATAAACAAATACTTTGTAAGGGGGTTATTCAATTACTAACTGCAAAGTAGCAATTAATAAAGTGTTTACAAAATTTATTTAAAAGTATTGACATATGCTTAATTAAGGCTTAGTTAAAGGTGCATTGAGGAGTTTGCACGTTTTATGTGAAACAGCGCCCCCTGCAGGCCTTGGACGTAATGCAGCTTAGTGAAAAACTCGTCCCTGTGGCTTGCGTGCACGGAAGAGGGGAACTCCATCTTCGCTCGTTTAGTAGCGCTCAGGTAAGATTTAAGTTTCCTCTCCCTGGTGGAGTCTGTGTGGAGCTGTGGCAGTGCTAGAAGCCAGTCTGTTCTTACTTTCTGGGAGATCCTGCTCAGTTGTTGCTCACTAAGCATCTGGAGGAGTAATGGCGGACAAGAAGAAACCTAGCAAGCCGGAGCGCGCATTACGTCATTCCTTTCAAATTCTCCCCAAAAAAATGCTGGAGCCGGACCGGCACTGTGACTTTCAAGTGACAGTTTAGCGCTGTTAGAGGTACTGGTAATGAATATGTCAGGGCACATTGTACACATCATTAAAAATGTGTAACATATTTATGGTGGAAAATGAGTATTTTTAAGGTTGTAAAACTCCTTAATGCACCTTTAATGCGTATTGTGTCTGAGTGTCAAGTGTTTATAAATCAGTTGTAAATCCTTGTCAGTTGTAAATGATTTATTGAAACTTATTTTAGGTACAATATTAAATTATTTGCAATTGTTATAACGGACAACAAATCTTTTTTGTGCTTATTAATCATTTATAATCAATTATGAATGAGTTTTAAATGATTTATAAAAAATAAGTTAGGCAAAGGGAAAAGTTTCACTGTCTGAGGGGTTCATACAGTTATAACTATAAGGTAATATTAATGTGTTTGTAAACATCAAATTAAGCATTGACATATGCTTAATTAAGGCTTAGTTAATGCTTATTGTGTTTGAACAGGTTACACATGCTGTTAACAACGAATGAACTGCTAAGTCCGTTGTAAATCCTTCGCAAATCATAATTTAACTATTAACTAATGATTTATTAAAACTTACTTTCGGATCAATATGATTTGCAAAAGTGTTCTAAATAATGAACAACATATGTTATTCTGCGCTTATAAATAGTTTATCATCAATTATGAATGCATTTTAAATAGTTTATTAAGGACTAATGTTTATAAAGAGACTAGATATGTGCCTATACATATGTAGTGAGGCATCTACTTATGTACTTAACTACTTATGCTTAACTAATGTCAAAGAATGCTTTGTAAATGTTTCATTAATAGTGAGCTGATCACTTACAAATACATTATTGATTTACTAATGCTTTATAGTGTGTGCTTATTATAAAGTGTTACCAAAAGATTTTACAAAATCCCCAGTGATATTAAAATAAATGAAAATATGAATTTAATTCTGCACCAAAGATGACCTTCCCCACCAATTAGTTCCCCAGAACATAAATATTTACAATAAATACACAATGGTGCTCCCCCTCACACAATGGACTGCTCCTCCCTGCCTCAGCCAGGTGAAATACAGTTTCTGCAGCGGGGGCGCTCCTCTAGTATGGGTGGCGTTTCTGCTCGTATGAGAGATGTTACGTCCTCAGGGGGTAGTGGGTACCACACTACCCGCACTCCAGCCGCAGCCACGCCACTCCTCACTTCAGCCACATTCCCCACTGTCCCTTAAACCTACACACATGTGAGAGTCGCAGTGTACGAGAAGGGGATGCTCCCTTCTCACACCTAGACTGACAACAAAATGAAAATAAATGATTCAATAACTTCGCAAATGATGAACATCAGTAGCATGAATAAAAAGAGGTGGAACTGCTTTTAATTAATATGACTAAGACATGTAAAACCAATACTGATTAAATGACTGTAAATTAGTGCTGGGCAATGATTAAATTTCTTAATCGCGATTAATCGCATAATTTTTTCTGTGATTAATTGCAATTAATCACATTATATGAATAATACAATAATGAATTCAGAAGTACTCTGTAATGATCATCCTGCCCCCAGCCGGGGACAGGGACCTTGTTTTTTTTTTTTTTTTTGCAAGAATTTTGCTAGAAGCATAATTTTATAATAATAATTTCACAATTCAAATATGATTTATAATAACTTAAAAACTGAAAATACCAAGTCTTTACCAAGATTGCCACCCCCGACCCCCCAAACACACACACACACACACACACACACACACACACACACACACACACACACACACCAGCAAGAGCAGAGCAGAGCAAATACGAAGTTGGTTATGAGGCACACTTCTTCAAAGTTCATTCTATTTCTGACCTTCAGACAGAGAAGGCAGGATAAATTCAGTCAAGCCGAATTGTGCCTCATTAAGCCAGATTATATGTTGAAGGCAGATTGACTTTATTTTGCGTGTTTTCAGCTCCTGAAGAAGCCCAGCGGGCCGAAACGGTGTGCCGGCAAAAGACGCGATTTAAGTTTCACTTTCGTTTTTGTCACATTTGCGCTCCTCATTTCAGTTTGTGCCTCATACCAGCCTTTTCCTCCTGATTTTTCTGATGATTCGGCCGGTTTCATTATGGCAAATAATGAGGAATGGACCGTGTTTCACCGCAGAAAGCGCTGCAGCTGCGTGTGCTTTTTGATCCTCAGCTGGAGCGCTGTGTGTGTGGGGACGGGGGCCTGGGGGGCGTTAACGCCTGTAGAAGCCCAAAACGTAATAAATACCCATAATGTAATAAATTTGGCCTTTTTAAAATGTATTGGCCCATAACTTAATAACTGACCAATAACATAATAAAGGTCCTGAACCTATAGCATAATAACTTTTGACCCATAATGGAAATTATTACGTTATTGGCTGGTTATTACATTATGGGCCTGATGCAAAAAAAACCCTTTGAAAATGTAATAACTGAGCCGATAACATAATACACAGCCAACAGTGTAATACATTTGCCCTTTTTGACAATATTATAGGCAAATAACATAATAACTGATTGTAATAGCGAATACCACATCAGTTAGTGACTCAAAAAAGCACTTATTTTTGTCATGAAAAATGCAACCTTTATTAAAACTCTAACAGTTGCTCCTTAAGCCTATTATATTTGTTGTGGCTTGTATTCTTCAAGATAAAATTAAACATTAAATAACAAAATTGAGTTCTGGTCTCAACAACTTTAGATCCTGAACTGAACAATAGAACAACAGAACTGAACATATTTAACCTGAGCACAAAATTAATGAGGATTACTGTTCCCTTTTCTTACATTTAAACATTCCGAAAAAATCTAATTTAAATTATTTTCTACATTGAAAAACACACCAACTTGTCTTTGGCAAACAGCTCTTAAAGACCGCTGCTGCATCCAGCAGCCCTTTATAGTAAACAAAACAAAACAAAAAAACAAACAGATAAACAAACACACCAACTTAGGGCTTCATTCGATGGGTGGGTGTTATCTACCTTAGGGCGGCAGTTTTAACAAATGGACTGGTGTCACCATTTTCTAGCCTGAAGCGGGACAAAGCAGTGCGATGCATTAAGCCCCCTGTTATTCATATTATTCATTGAGCCTTTAGCAGCCTCAATCAGAATTGCCAAGAGTATTGGAAATACTTAAATCGAAATTATTAAATCTTAGTCTGTGGGGTAAAATTAGTTCCATTAAAATTCTTGTGGCTCCACAGTTTAATTACTTATCTATGATGATACCAATAACAAAAAATAATGCCTTCTTTAAACAATACAACTCACTAATTAAGGAATTTATGTGCTTGAACAAGGGGTGCATAAAATAGGTTATCTGTACAGAGATAATAACTTTATGTCATTTAGTATGTTTTTTTTTTTATTTATTTTGAACATCTTAAAGAAAAGAAAGAAAATAAATAAGAGAAACAGAAAAAAAAGAAAACTCTGATATAAATATATATGCATACACACGCACACATATCGTCCATATACATATACACATGCATATAATCATACACATACATATATACACATGCACATACATACAATATATACATATACATATACACATACAAACACTCATGTATATATATATATATACACATATATACATACACGCACATATACGCACATAAACATACACATGTAAACACATAGACATGCATGTAAACATACATTGGAGGACAAAACGTAAAGATATAGCATCAAGATCAATACAAGATTTATTTATTTTTTTCCCTCCATGAGTCGTCTTCTTCTTCTTTTTTTTTTTTTTTTTTTGGTTCGAATAGGGTGTAGGAAGAAGCAAATAGCTTATCTAGTCCTACCCCTTATTCCAAAACCTTATAAGAACATTTCAGGTTTCAAAGAGACACCAAATAATACAACTTGATGCAGCTAACTGAAAACTATAACAGAATCTAAACATATTTCACAAAATACAAGAATATATTTAATGAATAAACTATTTCAAAGCACAACTTTCTTTTTCTTCATACCATCCTAGTCTGGAATTTTTGAAAATACTTTTTAGCCTTTGTATTGTTGTGTTTTTATTTCTTTATTGCAATTGTTCCACAGATTAACTCCTTTTGTGGATATGCAGTGTAGTCTCATATTAGTCCTGACTGGTTGTTTTTTAAAAATGTGTAAACCTCTGAGATTATGTTTACTCTCTCTTAAAATACTGTTTGGCAACTGATTATTTTTAACCTTGTACATGATTTGGATCGTCTTAAAGTCAACCAGGTCCTGAAATGTTAGGGCTTTTAGTTTGATGAAGAGTGGGTTTGTTGGTTCTCTGTAACTTGACAATTCTTACTGCTCTTTTCTGTAGAATGAATATTGGTTCAGTATTTGTCTTATATGTGTTTCCCCACACTTCTACACAGTAACTCATATATGGCAGTACAAAGGAACAGTACAAGGTAAAAAGAGATAGTTGATTTAGGTGATATTTAATTTTGTGCAAAATTGCAACAGACTTGGAAATTTTTGACTTAACATAATCAATATGAAATTTCCAATTTAGTTTTTCATCTATCATCACTCCAAGAAATTTTATTTCTGACACTTGCTCAATTTCTACATCAGTGATCATAATTTTAGCATTATTTTGAGTTGGTCGGTTCCCAAAAATCATATATTTAGTTTTACCGAGGTTCAGTGTGAGTTTGTTTGAATCAAACCAGCACTTTAGTTTTTCAAGTTCACCTCGGACTGTATTCAAAAGTTCTTCCAAATTGTCCCTACAGCATAGTAAAGTTGTATCATCAGCAAACAATATTGTCCTAAGATTGCAAGGGACTTCACATATATTATTAATATACAGAATAAACAATAGAGGGCCTAACACTGATCCCTGTGGAACTCCACAAGTTATCTTTTTCATTTCAGATTTAAACTCCTGGTTGATTTGCACATACTGATACCTGTTATTTAGATAACTTGTGAGCCAAGTGAGTGGTAGTCCTCTTATTCCATACTTCTGTAATTTTGATATCAGTATTTCATGGTTGACTGTGTCAAATGCTTTTTTTAAGTCCAGAAAAACAGCAAGAGAATATTCTTTATTTTCGACAGCAGTAGTTACCTGTTCCACTAAATCAGTGAGAGCCATTGAAGTTGTCCTGTTCTTTCGAAATCCATATTGTTGGTCATAAAGTATGTTGTGTTTTCATAATGAAATGATACAGTCTAGAATAAAATATCTTCTCCAGTATTTCAGAGAATTGTGGCAACAGTGATATTGGCCTGTAATTGGACAGTATGTGTTTCTCACCTGATTTGTATATTGGTATAACTTGAGCAATTTTCATTTTGTTTGGAAAGACACCTGTAGCAAGGGACTGATTATAAATGTGAGTAATGGGTTTAACCACACAGTCTATGATGCTTTTGAGCAGTGACATGTTAATATTGTTACAGTCTGTTGATTTTTTTCTCTCAAATCCTCTGGCAATATCAATGATTTCTTTCAGTGGCTCTTAAAAACATTGCCTCCTTCACATTTATATTTTTACTGGTGATTTCACTTACATTGCTGGGGGTTGATATTTTGTTTGCAAGACTTTGACCAACATCGACGAAAAAGTTGTTAAATTCGTTACCTATTTCTGTTGTTTCGGTCACACTGTTGTTACTCCTGTTGAGGATAAGATTAGGGAAATTTGGTCCGCCAAAACTTTTTCTTAATATTTTATTCAGAATTTTCCATGCACTTTTTATATTACTTTTATTTTCCTCCAGTAGACTACTATAATAGTTCTGTTTGCTGTTTCTAATAATTCTTGTTAACTTGTTCTTATATATCTTGTATTTTTGTTCTGCCTCTTGCGTTCTCCTCTTTAAAAAATCTTTATATAGTACATTTTTCTGCCAACATGCATTCAGTATTCCTTTAGTTAGCCAAGGCTTTTTACTTGCTTTTTGGTTATTTTTTTTCCTTACCAGAGGACAGTGTTTTTCATTAAGATGAGTTACTGTCAGCACAAACGTATTATATGCATTATCAGTGTCATCCACATAAACTTTCCCCCAATCTTGGTTCCTGAGGTCTTTCCTTAAAGAATCAATAGCTTGGTCAGTCTGGTATCTGGTTACTTTGTAGGTAGCAGTGCCTTTTGTTGTTCCTGTGTTGCTTGGGATGATTGCAAACACTGGCAGAGGATCACTTGTGTCATTTATCACAAGCCCACCAGTAACCTTTTTATCAATAACATTTGTAAAAATGTTATTAGTAAGTGTGGCACTATGTGTTGTTATTCTTGTTGGCCTTGTGATAGTAGGATACAAGCAAATGCTGTACATTGAATTTATGAAATCATTGGTATTTTTTTGTTCCTGTGAGTTTAACAGATCGATAATAAAGTCCCCACAAACAAATAGCATTTTATTCCTTACTGTTCCATACAGTTCTACCATTTGCTCCTTAAATACATCAACACTCGACCCAGGAGTTCTGTAGACACAGCTTAATATTATATTTGCAGAATTCTTAGTTTGTATTTCTACTGTGACACATTCCATTACATTATCCACTGTCAGGGACATTTTGTCAACAATTTTACTTGAGTGTTGTTTATCGATATATAAAGCCACACCTCCACCCTTTTTTCGTTTCCTGTTCACATAGTACATCACATATCCTTCAATTTCCACAGGAGCAAGTTGCTCATGATTCAACCATGTCTCTGATACCGCAATTGCAGTAAATTGTTTGTTTAATTGTCTTAAGCAGTTTTTGATTTTTGATAAATTTGAATTTAGACTTCTGCTATTAAAGTGTATAATTGACATTGCGCCAGATGTTTGTATACTTTTTTCAAATATTTCTTCAGTGTAATACTCACACTGATCCTGTGTGTTGATGTAGAAATTGTTTTCAGGGTCAATATCTATTTCAGCATCATAGTCTTTGTGCTCTGTGAATTTGTAAGTACATAGATTCAGTGATTTAAGTTCAGTCATGTCATGTCCAGGCACTTCAGTCGATCGAATATCACAACTGTGGTAGATTATCAGAAGTTAAGCGTATCATGTTTTCCCAATGTTTTATTATTAAATACTTTAAAGGTTGTATAGAGGATTTTCCACGGAGGGAGAAATCCAGTGACAGTTATTCCTTTTTGAAATGCTGCGCATGCGTGACCCACACCCCTCCTCCGCTGCTCTCTCCGGAGGACCGCCTCCTCCTTATGCAGAAAGTAGCAAGTAGCATGTAGCAACTTAGCATCATAGCGCTAACACATAGCTACCAACGTGTCCTTTTGAACAACACAAAACACAGCGAATATGAGTAAAATCCTGTACTTGTGCCAAACCCTGTCCCTGAGCCGTCCCTGCTCTCGGTGGATCAGAGGAGGACGGGGAGGTTTGTGTGGAGCTGCAGGACTGGAGCAGACTCGCGCTCGGAGCTCACAGCTGGTCTGTGCGCTGCAGCCTGCAGACGTGAACAAACCCCCCCCCTCCTCCTCTGACTCTCCGGACTTTTTCATACAAGTCTTGTTTTAAGATTAAACATACATTTTCGCCAAATGGCAGCACGTTGTAGCTATGATTAAGAAAAATTGTCTCAAGTCTACATGTGAAAAGGTGTTGATTGCGGCAGCAGAGCTTAGCATGGGGGGAGTGGGGTGGAGCGGGGGGGGAGTGTTGTGCCGACAACAGGAGGGGGGGTACGTAAAGTGCGTAGGAGCATGACAGTTACGCTAAAAATGTAGAGAGGTTGATTGACACGTTAGAAAACCAATAGATAACGAGGCTACCTCCTTATTTATTGGCTAAAGTAATGTTGATTTTACAACCTCCAGAGTTGATTAATTTTTATTTTTTTTTTTTGATCATGATAAAAACAAGGCTGCTGCAGCTTAGTAACGCCATTTTTTTAGCTTTAATTCATTTTTGTTAGTAATAAAGATCTTCTATACAACCTTTAAAGCTACACTAAGGAACTTTTCAACCTTAATAAAACATTTTAATATCTTTTGTGATGATACTTCCACTTACAACTAGTTGAATGACCCCTCTGTCACGGCCTGAGGGCGTCAGTATTGCTTTCACTTGGACTAAGCAGCTGTGAGGAGGGTGGTAGGAACCCTGCACACTAAAAAACTCCAAATGGGCGGACTGCTTTACAGCATGCGTCACATCATGATATAACATTGTTTAGCCACCATTAGATTCATTTAGATTCATTACCTCATTGCTTCACACAGCCACTGGAAATAAATGTAGGCGAGTTCAGTCCGACAGCATGCCACCGGGAGCAGCATTTTACGACGCCACGCGCTAGTCCTCATGGGAACTGTAGTATTCGGTCAGGCAAAACACTACCGCTTTTGTCCACTGGCGTCGCCAAAATCAACGAAAACTGAAAGTTCCTTAGTGTTGCTTTAATTTGATTATTCCTCTAGTATCTCTCCAACTCTGTGATGTCATCGATGACAAGGACTCTAGCTACTTCTGGTGCACCATTTAGCTTTATGAATACTCTACAGTTGTTTGTCCATGTTGATTGAATTTTGCCTTGTTTCTTCATGACCCGAGCTTGTCTGGCAATGTCAGCATTTTTCTTAGTCAGGTTCTCATTTAGATACACATTAGTTTCTCTCAGTTTTTTTCCTTGTTTTAACAGTGCTGTTTTCTGTTTTCTACTTACAAAACGAATTATAATGGCAGGTGTCATATTTTTGTTTCTTTGAGGTAGAGGGTGACAAGCTTCAATATTTTGACTGTCCACTTCTATTCTCTTAGTGTTAAAAAAGTTGATCACCTGCTGTTCAATGGACTCCAGGTCTGGCCCTGTGGGTTCTCCATCAGCTTGAACTGCCCAAGCATATGATCGGGGCTTGGTTTCCAATCCACTCACAATGACGTCATTTATCCATGTGTACTGTTCAAGATCTGCCACACGGGCCTCCAGAGAGGATATTTTCTTGTCTTTTTCAGCATTTTGCTTCTTTAGTTCTTTTATTTCATTCATAAGGTCCATAATGAGCGTTTGTTGTTTTGATATGTTAGATATCTCCTCAGACATAAAATTGAGAGATTTTTTAATATGTTCCACCTCCTCCTCTGTGATTGCATATGCTTTCTTCGGCCCCATCGTGAGAATTGGTCGAGAAAGTGTGTTCTTATGGGAGCTCACCTTTATTTATTGTGTAACCAGGTCAGTGTGGCTGCTTAGCTCCTCCTGAGCCTGCTGCTGCCGCTGTGGACGGTTCAGTGTTAAAAGAAACATTTAATTTGGCTGACAAGGGAGACTTTTGGAAATACTTGCAGGTTATAAGTTGTGTGGGCTCGGCTTTTAGTTTAAATTGGTTACAGACAGACAATACACTGCAGTAATGGTTGAATAAGCCAGGTCATTTGTAGTTGGCATCAATGTTTTTTAAAAATCTGTTGAGTAATAAAGGCACAATATGTGATAGTCTGAGAATTACCTGACAAAAGGATTTACATATTGAAATTAGTGAAGCGGTGTGGAGCAACATAATTTCAATTTTTTTTTTTTTGGCTGGGCAACTAGAGATGCTAGGAGCAAATGTATTCATCATAAAACTATTCATCGCTATTATTTTACACCCTCAAAGCTATTTAAAATGGGGTTGGTACAGAGCGATACATGTTTGAAACGTGGAGGAGATTCTGGAACATACCTTCACTGTTTTTGGGAATGTCCCATGGTTTTTCCAGGTCATCAAGAACTTGGACAAATGGACTGGCTTACCAATCCCAGCAGTGCTGCAGTTGTGCTTGCTGGGAGATAAAACTGTCATGCCACCTGCATTTATGAAGAAAATGTTTGGTTTTGTGGTGGCTTCATTTGTAGTGGCACTCAGATTAATTCTGCAGATCTGGAAGAGCCTCACAGACCAAAAACTGAGGACTGGATAAAACTGATGACTGAGACTGCTTCCTGTGAGACATTCATTTCTAAAGTGCATAACAGGACAAAGCCAACAAAATATGGACTTTTTTCATGTCATTTCTTAAAAAACAACACTCTGCTGTCATTGTATTGTCTTGACTGTGCCATTTTATAAATATTTTTTCTTTTTTCCTGTTTTAATTTTATTTTTATTTATTTTTTTCTTGGGTTTGTTTATTGAAAAAATTAAAATGTTAAAAACTTCAATGACAAAAACACACAGCAACTAATAATGGTTCTTACTTTGTCCAAAAGATGTCCTTGACTTTGTCAAAAAGGGCAAATGTATTACATTGTTGGCTGGTTATTACGTTATTGGCTCAGTTCTTACATTTTCAAAGGGTTTTTTTTTTTTTTTTTTTTTTTTTTTGCATCAGGCAAAACTTAACGTAATAAGTTATTGCATTAAGGATCAAAAGTTATTACGTTATAGGTTCAGGACTTTTACTATGTTATTGGTCAGTTATTACGTTATGAGCCTATTACATTTTAAAAAGGCCAAATTTATTACGTTATGGGTAGTTTTTACGTTATGGGTTTCTACAACGCCTGATGAAAATATTTGTCGGCGTTAAGGAAGCAGTGCGTTAATGCGTTATTAATGCGTTAACGTGCCCAGCCCTATGACAAATATAGGATTTGTAGCAGTGCACTCCCTGTCCTACTGATGCGCCTGCCTCTCTGTCTCTTCTCCCTGTGTCGATGTTGTCTTCAACTCCCCCTGCCTCTGTGCCTCCTCTCCTTGTCTCCATGTGTCCTCTACCTCTGTCCAAGCTTCCTCGCCCTGCCTCAGTGCTGACTGGGACTCGCCCTGCCTCCATCACAACTCCTCTTGCCTCGCTGGACCCAGCTCCTGAAGACAAATCTGCTGGCTGGAGAAGGGAGAGGGGGAATGGTGCAGCACAGAAAGAGACCATTAAAAAAGACAAGTAACTAACAGACTTTCAAAACACCGGGCCTGCAAAATCACTACCAAAGGAAAAAAAAAAACAATTAATCCATTAGTAAATAATTTCACTTAGCATGTGGAACCTGCAGGTGCACTGCAGGCTTCTTCCAAACAGATCCTTGGTGGCTTGATGGCTCTGCAGGGGGCAAGCATCAATTCTATCCAAGGTCTTTTTCCATTTCTTGGCCCCTGGCCGTTTGCCAGTTGAAAAGTGGAACTGGCCCTTGGCATATTTGAAGCAGATGTCCCTCCAGTAAGAATATGGCTTCCCTGTCTTAGTCATCTGGGAACATCACATATAAAACAGGTTAATTTAACATGTATTCATTGTGTAGTGGAGTAGAAAGTCACTACATGTGAATAAATGACCATATTAATTAGCCATGTGCTTATTGGTAATGGTAGGGGACGGAATACAGCATATTAAGTAGCAATAGGTGCATTTTGTAGTATAAGCTTTGTAGACTTTCAAATCCTCCGTGTTTTTTATTTTATTTTCAGATCGATAACTAAAGTGCCATTTCAACTGTTTGCTTTGCTCAAACACATAACCAGGCTCCATTCAGAACTGGGAGAAAATACTGTCAAACGAGCCTCGGACAGCAAAACTATTCTCACGAGTAATGACACTTGGCACAAATATTTCATATGTTAAGGCTTTTCCTGACAAATCGGCAGAGTTTACTTGGCAAAAAAAAAAAAAACTTAGTCTTGTGTTTGGGTCGTGCCTTCAGATGCGGAGTGCTAGTACGTACACAGTCAAAGGCTCATGCAGCAAAGCGGAAAGTTTAAATACAAGCAGAATATCATTCTGACAGCAAAATGACATGATTTAGTGCTTTCTCACATGATTTAACATTCGGCTTACATATCGTGTTGCCTTTCTGAGTATTAATCAATTAAACTTACCGTTTTCCCTAAATTTGTGTAACTGCGGAGGAAAAGATGGCCGCCATGCAAAACTTTCTGGTCACGCCCCCATCTTACGTCACGGCCCGTTAGGACCTGTTAGGATCGTGTTCGGAGCTCGTCCGAAGCCCTTTGATGTTGTTAGGAAAGTGTTCAGACCTCGTTCAGGCTCCCGTTCGGACTTGTTCAGACTTTTAGAAAGGTGTTAGGACCTTGAGACGGTCCATTCACTGGCGGGTGCGGCCCTAGGAGGAGGGCTACCTCATCTCTGGGGGTTTTTTCTGTGTTTTGCGATAGCAGACAGAACTGTCTGTATCTCTGTGTGCAAGGGGTGGATCTCCTCCTTTCCTCTTTTGCTTCTGGCCGTGGCCAGAGAACATGGAGGGAAGCACCTTTTAATGAAGAGAGCAGACAGTTATTAGAGGTGATCTACAGAACGTTTTTATACAAAAGTATAATTTTATACTGAACGTATAAAGAGTCTACTACTAAGATGGTAGACATCATGGCACACTCCATGATATGATCATGGCTTATCTACCTCAGAAATTTGGCAGACCTGGCAAGCAAGCTCTGACTGCACCACAGCAGTGGTGTATCCATGACATTTTTACTGGGATGGCAAGATGGGACACAGAGCTTGTGTGTGTTTACTCTGCCGTAAATGCCATCATAAAAGACGGTGTTAAAGGAATAACAAAGCTTTTTCAATTCAAGGAGGAATTAGCCTTGTGAGGGTGAGTAGAAAATGAAGGCATCTCATTGAGGGTTTAATATTATTAATTGTAAATATCATACTTTAAAAATAATGACTCTCTGCTGAGAAGGCCCAGGCATCTTTGGATTATTGCTCTTTGAAAGCCTGGTGAGCAGTCACTTCCCTCTGCACCGCATTCTGTAGTGTTATTGGTCTGCTGGCTGCAAGTCCTGAAGTCCCTGGGCTGACCCCAGAAATCCGAGGTGTGGTTCCAGAGGTCCCTGGAGTGATCTTAGAATTCCCAGAGGAGATCCCTGAAATACTTGGGGATATCCCTGGAATCTGAGGGGTGATCCGAGAAGTTCCTGGGGTGATCTCAGAGGTCCCAGAGGAGATTCCTGAGGACCCCGGGGTTATCCCTGAAACCTGAGGGGTGACTGTTGAAGTCCCAGCGCCTGTTCTTCTGATTGAGGCTGAGAGTAAGCACGCTGCATTTTCAATGCTTGTGTCCTGGTGATGAAAGTTTGAAAACTGAATTGAATTAACAGCAATAAGAGTACCTGAAAAACTGTAGTTCTTTGTTTTAGCAAGCTAATATCTTTTGTTTTATAATACACATTACACCCACCTGTGGATCTGTCATTTTTCTAGTAGAAAAGGGAGGAAAATACTAATAATCAGTTTAGTACATCATGCCAGCATGTTGCTAGTCTCGATGGTGCAGATGAAATCCCAACAGCTCTGACTCTGTTATCAACTTGAGATAGAGCCATTTTTAAAACCAGGCTTTGGTTATCATTACAGTTCTTGTTTTGCATGGCTGGTCTGCTCTAATCTCTATATTTGACATGGAAACATGGCTAATAACACAATGAAATAGCATAATTATATCCACGTTTTAATTTCTCAACACGACGTCTTCATGAAAACAAACCCGCACGTTTGAGGAAAAACGTCTGGACACTAATTTCTGTGGCTTCCTGATGAGGTTTTGTAATTTATATGTCTTAAAAACTCACCCTCACCGCCACATTTACCGCTAGCAGGGTGGTGCGTAGCCTTCCCCTTCGACCTGGCTTCGTGGGTAGCGTCCCTCCCTCCTTCCAACTGGCTGTGGGATGAAAACAACCGACCTCGGATTGAATAAAAACCTCTGATTGGCTGAGCGGATGACTGACTGAAAAGTCTATCAATCTGTACTGTGTTCTGTACTCTTGTCAGTTAATTTACCTCTCCCATCCTCACACCTGATGAAGGCTACATCCTGTCACATCTTGAGGCCAACCAGGCAGGCACTGGGAGCCCGGTGCTTGTTCCAAGCCTTTACGCTGTCGGGGTGACTCTCTTTGATGCTAGAGACCGTTTTGCATGCAGTTCCCTGTCTCAGGTAATGAGATTACTGGAAATGAAAGATAATGACATGAGTGACAGAGCAAGAGAGAATCTTCAGAAGAACAATGACGTGGAGTAGAAATACTCCAGTATTTGATTACTGTATGTGGTTATACACATGAAAAGAGAGAATGCTTTCAACAAAAGTATTCAGTAATCATTTATACCACAATTTTTTTTTCAGATGATTCTATCATTTGTGAACATAAGTGACTTCTCTCATAAGAAGTAATAAAATCAAGTACTCTGCAAAAACTGCAAAAATTCAAAATTTTACCAAGTTCAAAAGTCGTGTTTTCAGTCAAAATGTCTCATCTCACTTGATTTAAGATATATTTAAGATAAAGAGACTTATTTCTTGGTTTAATATTCTTATATCAAGATTTCTTTTTAAGTAAAATTCACTTGCTGCATGGACAGATAATTTCACTGGTTTTAAGAATCATTTTCTTTAATTAGTGTTGATATCTTGTATTCAGGTTATCCTTTTTTTGCAGTGTAGCCAAACGACTAATAACTGTGTTTTTCACTCTGACTTTGTGATCTGCACTTCAGCCTTTACGAACACCATAACACAGACTAAGCAACTCTGTTCTTTTGAATTGTTTTTCTTTTGTTGTTGTTGTTGTTTGTTTCCAACATTGTAAATGTGTGTGATGACATTCAGTTCAGTTCAAGTTTATTTGTCATATACATTAGGGTACAGGGTACCATAAGCAATGAAAAATGGTTTGCCCTCGGCACCCTGTCTGCAATGAATAAAAAAATACAATACAAATAATAAATAATAAATACAGTTTAAAAACACAACACCAACAACAAAAAAATAGAACGTTATCAGCGCCTCTTCAGGCTAATGTTAAGGAGCCGCACCGCCTTAGTTTAGAAACTGTCTCTGAATCTACAGGTCTTGGTTTGTGGGCAGCGCAGACGTCTTCCTGATGGCAGGTGGGAGAAGAGAGCATGAGCAGGGTGGCTGGGGTCCTGCATGGTGCTCAGGACCTTTTTCTCACAGCGCTTTTCAAACAGTTGAGCAATTTGAGGCAGAGGGGATCCAATGATTCCTGATGCAGTCTTTACAGTCCGCGCCAGCCGAGCCAGATCATGTTTTGTAATGTTTCCAAACCACACCAGGAGACCAGAGGTCAGAACGCTCTCGATTGTGCAACTGTAGAAGTTTGTGAGAATTTCTTTGGACAGTCCATATCTTCTGAGGCGTCTCAGATAACAGAGTCTCTGCTGGGCCCTTTTAATGGCACAGCTGATTTGAAGAGACCAGGTAAGACTGTCACAGAGATAAATGCCCAGGAACTTCAAGTTATTTACCACCTCAACTGGAGTGCTGTTAATATGAACAGGTCCACAGATAGATTTATTCCTCCTGAAATCTATGATGAGCTCCTTTGTTTTTTCCACGTTCAGGGACAGATTGTTCTGGTGACACCAAGTGACCAGGCTCTGTACCTCTTCTCTATAGTGCACCTCATTGTTGTCAGATATAAGACCTATGACTGTCGTATCATCTGCTAACTTAAAAGTCCTGTTCGTGGGACGTCTTGCCACACAGTCAGAGGTATACAGATTATACAGCAAAGGACTTAAACAACATCCTTGGGGGGCCCCGGTGTTTGAAACAACAGTGGATGAGTAGGTGGTCCGTACCCTCACAGTCTGTGGACGGCCCGTCAGGAAATCATGTAACCATTGACAGATGGAATAGCTAAGGCCAAGACCTTTTAGCTTAGTTACAAGAATAGATGGAATAATTGTGTTGAAAGCACTGCTGTAATCAACAAAAAGCATCCTGACATATCTACCTGGCCGGTTTAGATGTTGTAACACAGTGTGTAGGGCCAATGAGACAGCATCCTCCACAGCTCTATTTTCCTTGTAGGCAAATTGTAGCTGGTCAGTGGTAGTGGAAGTTTTTGTTTATATATTGTTTAATCAGCTGCTCAAAACACTTCATTACCACTGAAGTTAGACATGAAGTTAGTAGACGTGTGTGTAAGCCTATCTTTCTGAGCATGCAAAATGTTTGATATTATATGTAGATTATTCTGGACAGTATTGATGTTTTGCTGAATTCTGGCAATAAGAATAAACATGCATTCACGTAAAAAAATAAAGCAAGCATATGTGTCCACTCCACAGGTGATGAGAGGATGAAGAACTGGAAGGATTATTGTTGGAGGACACCGCGTGGTGCACATTCAGTCACTGACAGTGAGTCAAGCTGCAAGCTGGCCTGACCACAGTACAGGACGGTCTGTTACTGCCACCTGGTGGCAGAAGCGGCGCATTGCTCAGATTTAAGGAAGGCAGTTTCATGCCACACAGTCCACTGTCGATGTGCTGAGATGCCATAAATGCAGGTAATGTCGCTGCAGCAACGTGTTTTTAATCTTTTTAACAATTTTAAACAGATTCAGAATAGAAACTGGAGAAGTTTTAAGTAAGCACCTCGCCACCTTTATGCTTCCATGGCTGCGATGGCCGAGTGGTTAAGGCGTTGGACTTGAAATCCAATGGGATCTTCCCGCGCAGGTTCGAACCCTGCTCGCAGCGAATTCCTTATCGTTTTTTCTGTGGACCACGTGCCTTACTTTGAGACAGAGAGAAGTCCGTAGGTTCAGAAAAGTAATAAGTAACAGTCAGGAGAACCTCGAGTCGCTCAACATAATGAGATGCGAAAAGGCACCGCTGGGATTCGAACCCAGGATCTCCTGTTTACTAGACAGGCGCTTTAACCAACTAAGCCACGGCGCCATCTGCGCGCTTTGCCTGGTACCGCAGCTTTTACAGCCGTGGGCCGGAGTCCATCACTGCTCTGCTCGCTGTGGCTGCTATTGTCTCAAAAAGATCCTTGAAACATGAAAAGCATCATTATAAACAACCTTCGCTTTAAGTTCTGTAAGGATAAAATGATTTCACCCCGTTGCTTTTATTCAGTGACCCATAGGGGTGTTCAACCTGTGGCTCTGGAGCCTTCACTACATGAAATGTGAAGAAACATTTAAGTTACTTTTTATAGTTACACACCTCAGTACTGTTCAAATAGGATCTGCCAATCTTGGTTCAAATGGTATTGAAAAAAAAAGTAGAAGTAAAATTTGGAAAAACAGCTAAAACCACTAGAAATAAGAATAAAAGGAGATGGAGCAGCTTAAAAAACGGGAAATGTATAGATTTCTAAAAAAAAATATATATATATGGTTGGAAGAAAACATGCAAAACAAGATGGAAGATGAAAAGGAGGTAAAATGGTTAAAATAGCTAAATTTCAAAATTGTCACCAAAAAAAGCTTCAAAAGAGCAAAACTGCAAAAAAGAAAATTAAATGTGTTCAAACTATTCTGAACTGCAGTGAGAACTTCATTCATGAATGTATCATAAGATCTAGTTTTTCTTTGTGAAACTCCATGAGCTGCATTCGCCTCATTTTAAAGGCTGAATGTGTTTTGTGGCTCCAAACCAACCTAAATAATGGACAGTCATAAAAATGGCTCTTTAGGTCCAAAAGGCTGCAGAACCCTGGTCTAAACACAGCAAATGAAAACATTAAAGAATGGAACTTAACAGGTAAATACATGTTGTCATGTATTTCAAACCACATGATTAGTTGGAGTTACTGGTTAGCCTTCGTCCAGAAAAGCAACTGAGTTAGTGACGGAGTTACAATATTTTAAATGTAACTAATTACTAGGCAAAGTAACTATTGTGTAACTTCCAAAAAAACAGCTCAAAGTGGTTGAATTGTAGTAACAGAACAGTGACTTATATTATTGTCGGTAACAGTAACGGTGGTGTAACACTGGAAAAAGTAATTAGATTACTGGTTAGTAATAATAGTAATAGTAATGACCATCAATTTCAGTCGTCATATTCATCAGAACCCGGTCATTCGTATGCTGAGGTCGGGGAAATAGGAATGCCTCATAAATCACACAGGTCCAGTCGTATGGTGAAGCCGGCGCTCAGATCTGCTCTCGTTTCGATGCAGCATTGATAAACGAGGGTGTGTGTGTGTGCGTGTGCGTGTGTGTGTGGATAGTATTTTACTGGTGTTGTTTTAACTCCCACTCACCCAGCAGATGGAGCCATAGAGATAATTCTGTCCTCACACAGCTGTACTGGACAATGCTGGACAGATATCCGACATAAAGGTCTTCAAGCTGCAAATCCCATTTCATCTTTTCTGTAACACTGAAAACATGTATCAATGTACACCTGGCAAAAACATGAGCCAGTACAATTATAAACAGAAACTAAATCAAAATGCATAAAGCACAAGTCATCTCAACCAAAAAATACAGTAGTTTTCCTGAATAGGACTGCATTTCTGCTCACACATTTCTGCAACAGGAAGAGAACTGTAATGACCTGGCATTGCTCAGTTAGGATTAGCTGCCAGTAGACAGTTAGCAACACACAATCTCGGAGGCAGCTAACAAACATTCAGAATCACTCGATGGCTCTCTTCAACATCACAACATCTGGTAACGTCTGGGTGAAGATCCTCTGAGGCTGAACGGCCGTAGAAAGTGACTCTCAGCTGAAGCTAAAAACTGAACCGCTCAGGTCTGGCTGCAGGGCAGCAGTGGAGGAGCAGACTGCAGCCGGGCTCAAAGTCTCCCCGCGTAACTGCAGCTGTCTGCTCCTGAGGGCATTCAAACTTCAAAGGCTTTTAATTACACCACAGACTTCCAGTCAGTAAAACAATGCAGTCTTATGTCATTTCATATCTTGGGTAATTCTGATCGTAAAGTCGTTTACGATGACTGAGTTAATGAAACTGAGTTATAAAACTGTCTCTGGTTCTGCATGTGGTTCTGTCTTTCTTTTGTTGATTTACAGTTTTTGATTTTACCACTCTGTGGGGATATAAAGACATTTAGAGCATCCGTTACTGTCTGCTCTTAGAGTGAATGAGCCTAAATCAGTTTAGAGTGTGTATGTTTCAGATCATCCCAACGGCCTCTGACTGAACTGCACAGGAGCTCAGTGGAGAGGAGAGCCCCCCTCTTCATCAAGGCCCCCCCCCCCCCTCCCCACCCACATCACTGAGGACCCCTCCCCCTTCACAGAGGACCCCTCCCTCATCACAAGGTGGCGGAGGCCTCTGTTCAGGAGAGCGGTGGCAGGGGGGGAAGAAGCTGTTCTTGTGTCGTGAGGTTCCTGTGAGGTTCTGGTCCTGAGGGGATCCAGTGCTGAGGGTCCGGGAGTCGGAGGTGAGTTTACCCAGCTTCACCCGCTGCCTCCCGTCTGTCAGGAAGTCTGTAATCCACCTGCAGGTGGAGCCTGGTTCAGCTGGTGGAGCTGGTCCTGCAGGACAGCTGGGATGATGGTGATGGAGGCAGCGCTGAAGTCCACAAACAGGATCCTGGAGAGTCCAGGTGCTGGAGGGGGAAATGCAGAGCCATGTTTATTGCATCGTCCACAGACCTGTTGGCTCTCTGGGTGATGTTGGGGTTTATGTTGGGTAGTTTACACTAAATTACAGAAGTATCGATTACCAGGAGTAATTGATTACTTTCAGTAATTTATTAGTTTTTTAATTTGATTAAATTGTCATTTACCAATTAATAATTACAGGTCATTAACAGTGAATCACTGATAACAATCAATTACGGTGTAATACACAGTTTAAAGTGAAGTACAAAGTAATCTATCCCAAATTCCATTATTATTCATCAGAATAAACTGTTATTTATTCATTATCAACATCAAATAACCAGCTATTTAGGAATGAGTAGATCATGGAGTGATTTAACCATTAAATCATTAATTAACAAGGTGTTATTAATTATTAATCAATAATACCACAAATGACCAATTACTGGAAATGGGTAAGTTACAGAAAATGAGCTGAGAGAAGTTGTGAATTATGTATTAAATGAACCTGTGTTTTATTTAATCAATAATTCCAGGGCACCACCTGGAGGAGGACCATTACCAACGTTCAGTCGATCTCTTGAATAAACAACTGTTTAATTATCAGAGAAGCGTGAAGTCCAGCTCTGACTGTCACAACCATACATTGTCACAAATACCACCAAGAACCATCATGAATTGTCCAGTTCAGTCAATGAGCGTTTATTAAAAATGTCTGGGTTGATTGCGCTTCCCACCGCTTCTCATGAGTCGGACACTTTGCTGAAGCATATCGCGTTTTGGTTAGTATGAATGAAGGAGAGAATGAGCGCGTTGCTCCTTACCCACTTGTGCGAGCGATGCAGCGCTGGCCTTATAGGTGGGGTTGGTGGGTGGACAGGCCTTACAGAAGACATGAGTCCTTGTCATGTTTGAGCTGGGTCTTTCAGATTAATGCTTTCATCGAAGCGTCCCCAGCAGCGAACTGCAGGGGGTCCAGGTGGAGGCTCAGTAAAGTCCTCAAGGAAAAGAAAAGCCTTCTTAAAGGTGCATTAAGGAGTTTGCACGTTTTATGCGAAACAGCGCCCCCTGCAGGCCTTGGGCGTAATGCAGCTTAGCGAAAAACTCGTGCCTGTGGCTCCCGTGCACGGAAGAGGGGAACTCCTTCCTCGCTCTTTTAGTAGCGCTCAAGTAAAATGTAAGTGTCTTCTCCCTGGTGGAGTCTGTGTGGAGCTGCAGTGCTAGAAGCCAGTCTGTTCTTACTTTCTGGAAGATCCTGCTCAGTTGTTGCTCACTAAGCATCTGGCGGAGTAATGGTGGACAAAACGAAACTCAAGGAGCCGGAGCTCGCACTACGTCATTCCTTTCAAATTCTCCCCAAAAAAACTCTGGAGCCGGACCGGCACTGTGACTTTCAAGAGACAGTTTAGCCTGTTAGAGGTTCTGGTAATGAATATGTCAGGGCACATTGTACACATCATTAAAAATGTGTAACATGTTTATGGTGGAAAATAAGTATTTTTAAGGTTGTAAAACTCCTTAATACACCTTTAATAAGAATATGAACACAAGATTAAGGGACTCAAAAAAAAAAAAGGAAAAAATGCTGCTTTCCACGTGTATTTCAACACCTCAGATGTGTGGCGAACAAGATGTTTTTTTTGTTTTTTTTTTCTTGAAATCAAATATTCAACCCTTGGTAAGAATATGCAGGGCATGACTGAGAAAGCATGACTGAGGAAGCAAATATATACATTAGGGATGGGACGAGATCTCGCGAGATCGAATGCCGCGAGATTAAGTACGTTTATATCAAGGCAAAAACTCTTTATTAACTGGAATATTGACGGAATAATACATTACATGGCGCACAGCCATATAAACAAGTGCAAAACCCTGAATATGATCATATTCATATTTAAAAATCCGGTCGAAAGGGACATGAAATACTGTTCTGCACATGTTCTGTCCGCAAGGAATCTTGGTCTTTTGAGTCCACAAACTACTTGTGATACAGTTTAATTGATACGACATAAAGAAAATGTGCGGAAACGATCGTTCAGTTCTTCTCTTTTATTGAAAAAACGCTGCATCGCATCAATGCACATTTTACCACGTCTTGCCGGCTCACACTCTTCTTCTAACAACATGCAGAGAGCCTGCAGCGGCTGCAGCCCTTCTTCCTCTGTGGTGTCTGTGTAAAATAAGGTTGAACATGCAAACAGCACACCTAGTGGCATGAAGTGCAAATGCAGTCATGGCGTCGCCTGTGCGCCGCGTTTTGAATGAGAATAGGCGAACTAGGCGGCCGCCTAGGGCGCAGTGTACAGGGGGGGCGCCGTGGCCGTACAAGGGGCGCCCCAACCTGACACTCCGTGCTCCGACACTGCATGTAAGTACCACGCTGCTCCCCACACCTCAGCACCAACAACCCCCCCCGTATATATATATAGTGATGCCAGTAATGCGTTATTTAGTAACGCGTTACTGGACAATTACCCTGTTTTTCATTAACAACTAATCTAACGCGCTACTTTTTCCAACCCAGCAATCAGATTAAAGTTACTCATCAATATCACAGTGCGTTACTTTATTTTGTAATTTTCACTTTTTAAAAGATAAAGGCTGGGTCTTTCGCTTTTTGCGTGTCGGGAAGTGACATAATGCATGCGGCGCCAAGTCACGTTTTCACCGTGTGCCTCCGCGAGGCTTCCGTACAAATCAACAATGGCGGAGGAAGAGAAGAGTGCGCTTTCCATCTGGAAATACAGCCACTATTTTCAGTTTGTGTCAGCAAACGATAGCAATATTAAGGTTCGTTGTTCGCTCTGTGCTGGCAGCAAAGTGTTATCCTGCTACAGAAACACAACATCTAATTTGAAGAAGCATTTACAGTCGCAGCACGCCACCGTCAAACTTCAGGAAAAGCTCTCTCCAAGTGGTGCTTCGCAGAGAACTGGGACTAATGCAGGAGATCCCCCACCCAAACAACAGAAGTTGGACTTCATCAAAAAAACAGTAAGTGAGAGCGAGTTAAAAAAGCTGGTTGGACACGACGTTGTTGAGGAAATGCTGCCCTTGAACACTGCTGACTCGCCTTCGTTCCGTGCCATTGTAAACAAGATTCCCACTCGCGCCAACGTGGACCTGCCACACAGGACATCTTTCTCTGATTATCTGGACAAGGAGTATGCAGAGATGGAGAGAAATCTGAAGTCCGCATTGAATGAGATCGACTTTGTCTCAACTACCGCGGATATTTGGACCACTAGCAACAGGAGCTATCTGGGAACGACTCTCCACTGGATCAGCAACGCCACACTGGAGCGCAACAAGGCTGCTTTAGCGTGCAGGAGGATCCGCGGTAGACACACATACGACGTTGTTGCTGCAGAAATCGAAAACATTCACTCATCATATGGACTCCTCACTGTGGTTGCCACAGTGACGGACAACGGATCCAACTTTGTCAAGGCGTTTAAAGTTTATCAGCCTGCTGTCACAGAGTCAGATGATAAACGTCAGAAAAGGAGTCCACTTCCTGGAAGAGGACGTCACTCTTTGGGACATGTCAGAAATCCTCACAGAGGCATCCGAGGATGGAAGTGATGGCCAGCTCTGTCTTCCTCCTCACCGTAGATGTGCGTCACACACCCTCAACATTATTTCCACAAGTGATGTGGAAAAATGTTTAACAACAAATGCAGAATGCAGGGGTGTGTACAGGAGCAGCAGAGATAAATGCACAGCTCTGTGGACTGAAGCTAGCAGATCTACTGTTGCAGCAGAAACAGTGGAGGAAGTCACTAAAAGAAAGCTCCTGGTACCAACATCCACAAGGAGGAATTCCTTTTTTGAAGCTGTCAAGAGAATCACAGATATTCCCATGAGTGAACTGAATACTTTGTGCGCCAAGCTAGGAGTTAAGGGCTTCAAAGACAAAGAATACCAGTTCCTGCATGAATACTGCACCGCCGTGAGGCCTCTGTCTTCAGCCCTGGACATTTTGCAAGGTGACTGTCCATATGGGACTTTACTGCCAACACTTGAAGTTCTGCTGCAGAAGACCCTGCAGTGAAAGATCCCTCTCCACAGTGACAGCAGTCCTTCCTGAAGCCATAGTACAGGTGTGTTTCATCTTTACCCAAGTTAAAATATATTGTATCATATTATCCATGAACATGGACTAGAATATTCATGATCATTATAAAAGAAGATCAAATTTAAATACGAATGTCTGTTAGTAGCCTAAAGCATAATGAAGTCCACAATCCTGATCCCACATTATACATTATGTGCAAGTAATTGTTGGCATTGGCATAAACACATTGATTATATTTTTCAGGCTATCCAGACCCGTTTTGCCAGTGCGCTGGATGACAAAGATGCTCTTCTCGCAGCTGCAAGTTGTCCAAAATTCAAACTTGGATGGGTGAGAGATGCAGATAGGAAAGAGTGAATAAAAGCTCTTCTGATAGCAGAGCTTCTCCTGAGACACAGAGCCCAGACCGTCTGCCCACTGCATCTGCTAGTCCAGGTGAGATGGACTTTTTCACTTTTGAGGCAGAGCCAGAAGAGTGCTACTCTGCCGAACAGGAGGTCCTGGACGACCTGAGATCTGTCCCCTCTGACCCTGACACCCTGCATCAGTTTCCAAGTGTGAAGAATATTTCTTTAAATATAACACTCCCACCCCGTCCAGCTCCTGTGGAGCGGCTCTTCAGTCTGGGAGGTTTGGTGCTCACGCCTAAAAGAAATCGGCTTTCTGACAAAAAGCTTGAAAAACTTTTGTTAATGAGGTCCAACCGCTGGTTTACTGGCCCCGCGCCACAGTTTCCATCATAAGTCAAGATAGGAGTAGGCCAGCGTGACTGAACACATACGAGCTTTCATGTTGTTGTTCACTGTTTTGTTAAGTTAACCTTTTTCTGCTCTAATGCTGTGAAGAACGTTTGTTGAAGGTTTTCACTATTACATTCTGAAACGTGAATTCTAAATGGTACATTTTGCCAGAACTGCTATAACAGTGTTAACTGCTGCAAATGTTGAGTGAAAATGACTCTTTATTTCTATTTTTATTTCTATTTTATTTATTTTTTTAAAGTATTTATGTTATTTGAATTGAAGAAAGTCTTTTTTATCAGTGTTAACTGTTAGAAATGTTGAGTCAAAATGATTCGCTACTTATTTTAAGTATTTATGTTAAGTGAATTTAAGAAAGTATTTGTTTTTATTAGTGTTAACTGTTACATATGTTGAGTCAAAAAGACTGTCTTTATTTAGATTTTAATTTTTTCAAAGTATGTTAAGTGAATTTAAGAAAGTATTTTACTTTTTTTTCATAAGAAGTGCATTTATTTTCAACTGAAAATGTCAAGAGACACATTGTTGAAGTTAGTGAAAAATGCACTTTCATTAAAGAGAATATTGGCACAACTGGTTGTCATCTATGTTGAGGCAGTGCTGAGATGGTACAGGAAGCTGGTGAAAGTAACTAAAATAGTAACTAGTAATCTAACTTAGTTACTTTTAAAATCAAGCAATCAGTAAAGTAACTAGATTACTTTTTTATTGACTAATCAGCAATCAGTAGTCGGATTACTTTTTCAAAGTAACTGAGGCAACACTGTATATATATAATAATAATAATAATACATTTTATTTATAACGCACTTTACACTTGATTACAAGTCTCAGAGTGCTACAGACAAAAGAATAAGACAAAATACAGTACATCAGTCAACAAGAAGAAGAAAAAAAAAAGAGATAAAAGATCACTGCCTCGCAGTAGGCTTTTCTAAAAAGATGGGTTTTGAGGCCTTTCTTAAAGGCTGCCACCGTCTGTGGGGCCCTGAGGTGGTCTGGAGGAGCGTTCCACAGACGGGGAGCAGCGGCCTCAAAGGCTCGGCCCCCCATGGTCTTGAGCCGTGTCCTGGGGGGAGCAGACGGTGCTGCTGGCCTGACCGGGTCCAGGTGGAGGTGTGAGGTGTGATCAGGTCTGTGAGATAAGTGGGGGCGTCACCGTGGAGACAGTGGTGGGTGTGCAGGAGGATTTTGTATTCAATACGGAGGTGAACGGGGAGCCAGTGGAGGGTGTGAAGGATGGGGGTGATGTGCTCGTGTTTCCACCCTCATCAGGACCCTGGCAGCTGGTCTGAACATACTGGAGCTTCTGGAGGCTCCTGCCAGGGATCCCGATGAGGAGGCGTCGCAGTAGTCCAGCCTGGAGGAGACAGAGGCGTGGACAAGTCTCTGCAGCAGGGAGGGAAAGTGAAGAACGGAGTTGAGAGATGTTACGGAGGTGGAAAAAGGAAGTTTTGCAAATGTGGTTGACATGATTGTCAAAGGAGAGTTGGGGGTCAAATTTGACCCTGAGGTTTGTTACAGAGGGAGAGAGGGGGATGCTATGACCGAAAAGAGAAACGGAAACGATGGGAGAAGAGTGAAGTTGATGAGGGGTACCGGTTTGAATGGCTTCAGTTTTTGAGCCATTCAGCTGCAGGAAGTTTTGACTCATCGATGCCCCCATCTCATCCAGGCAGGAGCTGAGGGGGGGGCAGTGGAGGAGGGGGGGGCAGAAGGGGAGACCTTGAGGTAGAGCTGTGTGTCGTCAGCATAGCAATGGAAGTTAATTCCATGCTTGCTGGTGACACATCCGAGGGGAAGCATGTAGATGGTGAAGAGGGTGGGGCCGAGCACGGAGCCCTGGGGGACCCCACAGGTGACAGTGTGGGGGCGGGACTTAGCGTCCCCCAGGACCACGTGCTCGGTCCTTTCCATGAGGTAGGAATGAAACCAGTGAAGGGCGGAGCCGGAGAGGCCGATGTGGTGCTGGAGGCGGGGCAGGAGAATGTGGTGGTCGATGGTATCGAACGCAGCAGAGAGGTCGAGGAGAATAAGGAGGGATGTGGAACCGAAGGCAGAGGCCATGAGGAAGTCATTGGTCACTCTGATGAGAGCTGTCTCAGTGCTGTGGGAGGGGCGGAAACCAGATTGGAATTTTTCGTATGAACTGTTGGTTTTGAGATGGTCGTGCAGTTGATGTGAAACTACTCTTTCAAGAATTTTTGAGAGGAATGGAAGGTTTGAGATGGGACGGTAACTAGCGAGCGGTTCCGGGTCGAGAGTGGGTTTTTTTAGGAGTGGTTTTATGAGAGCTGTTTTAAGGGAGGTTGGGATGATTCCAGAAGCAAGAGAGAGATTAATGATTTTGGTTATGAAGGGGCTGATGAGTTTGGAGTGGCTTTTTAGCAGAAGGGAGGGCAGGGGATCTAAGGAGCAAGTGGATGGTTTTGAGGAACGGATGATTTTCTCGACCTCATGCTGCGTCGTGAGAAAAAATTGAGAGAGTTTTTTGCTGGATGTGGTTGGAGCAAATGGGGAGGGGTTGGATGTAAATGACAGTGTGGAACGGAGATTGTGAATTTTTGAGGTGAAGAAATCCAAGAATTTGTTGCAGTTAGTTACTGTTGGGGAGTGGTGAGAAGGAATCTGTGGTTTCAGAAGGTGCTGGATGGTGGAGAAAAGTTTTTTGGAATTTCCTGGGTTATTGTGTATGATTGTGGAATAGTGTCCTGACCTTGCAGTGCACTGTAAAAAAAGTTTGTAAAAAATACAGTAAAAAACTGTCAAACAGCAACAGCAAAGCACCGTCAATTCCAAAATTGTGTATCACCGTAGTAAATACACTGAATTTCTGTAAATCAAGATACAGTGCATAACTGTAATTTTCCAGTATATAAAAGACAATTTTACTGTGATCTTTTCAAAGAATTGTAAAATTTATGAGGAAATATCATGAAGACAAAAGTGGATAATAAGTCTATAATCTGCAGTATTATTCAGGATAAATCACGGATTCCACAGATGTGTACGTTTAAATTTACAGGAGAAAACCGTTAATCATTCAGCAAGTGATGCACCAGTGACAGTCAAATGGCGGCCCGCGGGCCGAACCGCCCAGTCCGGCCCACGACTGGATTGCAACAGGTGCACGCAAGCAAGCACGCACGCACGCACACACCCCCCAGGCTCGCGACCGTACACGCACCCCGCGCGCGTGCATACCTCCCCCCCCCCCCACCCCCCAGCCCCCCCCAGCCCGCGTTCCAAGTGCCCAAAAAACCGTGGCCCGAAGCCAAATCTCATTGACGACCACTGATGTAAATTGTCATTTCTACAGAAGAAACATGTTCAAAATGTGGTCCATATATTGCTGATTTAAAGAAAAACAATGACATAATATCAGCTGTTGTTATTTAATGTTATCGATTGACTGTTTGGAGCACAAGTTGAGCACATACAATTCATGAATCATCCTAGAACAGTTATGGGCTGCACGGTGGCGCAGTGGTTGGCGCTCTTGCCTCACAGCCAGAATGTCACAGGTTCAAATACTGGTAGGAGCTTGAGGCCTCTGTGGAGTTTGCATGTTCTCCCTGTGTGTGGGGTCCTTCTGGGTATTCTGGCTTCCTCCCGCAGTCCAAAATCATACATGCCAGGTTAGTTGCCCCCAGTGAATGTGTGTCAGCCCTGTGACAAACTGGTGAACTGTCCAGTGACCCTGTCCTTGCCTGAAGTAGCTGGAATTGGCTTCAGCCCTCTGTGACCCTGAAAAGGACAAAGTAGCTTGGGAAATGAACAAATATTAATTCAATTAATTTTTGAAATGTTGTGTTTATTACTGAGATAGACTGTAATTTTGACAGGAGATTATTGTAAACAAATAACAGTTTTATACTGCAAAATTTACAGTCACTATACCGTAAAGTCATCCACATGGTTACTGTAATTTTTACGGGGAATTTCTGACAACCACAGCTGCCAGTGTTATACCGTAAATTCTGCAGAATTTTTTTTACAGTGTGGACAGAGCTTTGGCGTAAGCTCTTTGGTGTTCCCGGTAGGCCAACTTATGCACTGTCAGACCAGATCTTATGTAGGCCCGCTCCAAGACACGGCCAGATCAGATACACACACACACACACACACACACACACACACACAAAGCAACAGGAGCGGCAAGCAAGTTAATGTTTAACAGCAGCTCATGCCACTGGTAGCCAACAATGCTACTCAAGCAACTGATATCACACCCATAACCCAGGTAGGTCTCATTGATGTGGCCAGACTGAATGAAACCATGGCTCATAAAGGGCTGGAACAGAAACTTATAAGAAAAAAAAATCGTTCTCCGGGAATATCTCCAGGAACTTCCTGGAGATATTTAGTGTTTCTGGTCAATCAGTCATTATCTCTAACCGCCATGCTGAGAAAATCCTTTTTCAAAAAAAGTAAATAAATAAAAATACATATATATATTGGTGATTCTGTCCTTTACTCCACATTTGTGCTTAGCTACAGGTAAAGCACAAACAATGCAGTCTATTGTCATCTTTATCAGCTGGAGCATTTATACCCAGTTTACGATACCTGGACAACTCAACTGGGCGGTCGGGTGTCACATCTTTATTATACTGTCATATTTCAGCCAGTTACATTATTGATGTGGTGACAAGATCATGAAATACTAAGAAAAACAACTGTCACTAAATCGAAATCAGTTTAGTTCTAAAGTTTTGACATTTCCTGAATGTAGTTAGTTTTAAACACGCTTAACAAGGAGGAGGATCAGGATCTGTTTTCAAGTGATATGATCTGGAACGAAGCTGGACCACGTGAATCTGAAGCCATTTAAACAGTTCAACTGAGCAGTGATGCCAAGTCAAATCACATGAAGACCTGCAGAATAAGCTTCTAAAGGTATTCCTAAACTCAAGAAATAAGTTCTGAAAAAGAGAAACTCCACTTCTTATTTGATAATAATTCTCAACACGAGTATGGCAAAACAAACTTCAATTCAATAATATTCCTCAGGTTCAGTCACATGTTGATGTTCACACCTATTTCCAAATCACAAGTTTACACATCTTTGCTCTGAGAATATTCCGTCCAACATTCCATCTGTTTCCCATTGCAGTTCTTCTTTTTTTTTTTTTGTTTTTTTTTTGTCCTTTCCCCTTGTCCTGTTTGGCAGCTGGGGCGTGCAATATTGTATGATTGAAGCCTTTTACTATCCGAACAGATTTTAATGTCAGCAGCAGGAAGAGGTTGAATCTCCTCCTGCTGCTGGTAGGTAGGTGGTAGCTTGAATATGTAAATGTTAAATGTTATTTAAATGTAAACTTTATGATCAAAAAGTGAGTCACAGATATAGAAATCTTTAGTAACGTTTACTGGAAGATCATCGAAGTACCAGGATACAAAGAATTTCCATGTGGGAATTGATACTGAACGTTTTCTAAGCAAATGACTCTCCAATTTTTGTCAGAGTGTGTGTTTGCTCTCAATGATACAGACAAATGTCGTCTTCGAGATCACACCTTCAAACAATTACACTGCTATCCCTGGAAGGGTAAAACCCTGACATGTTGCAGACTTCACTCACCATCAACACAGCAGTCCGGACAACAAACCAGCATGGGGCCGAGCAGAGAAGAACAGGAAGCTCCTTTCACATTTCATGAATCAGAACAGAAATCAAGGCACCATGAGGCCAAAGTAGTTTGTCTCTTTCATTATTCTGTCAAACATCAGTGTAACGCTGAAATATTCATCTGGAAATTCATTGTGGCTAAAGCAGAGTACATGATTTGAATCAAATGAGTCACACTTGTAAAAGCTGTTCCAGGCCCAAAGCTTGTCCACATGGTCCAGATAATCAGTAATGTGGTGTCACTGCTCAGGACAAAGTAAACATGGAAAATAAAGTCAGTCTGGTAGCTCAGCACAATAAAGTTTATTGACAACATCATATGTAATGTCTCATCAAACTGTAACAAAGGTATCGGTGATAAAATCAGAAGCTTTAAAATGCATGAAAAATGACAGAAACTTGTGTGAAATGTGACCGATGGAACGTTGATCATCAGAACTCTTAAATGTGTCTTTTTTTCTTGTTTTTGTTTTCTTTGTTCTTACTGTGTTTTATTCTTGCTCTTATGCAGCTTGTGACTTTGTAACATTGTACAGCACTTTGTGACAGCTGTAGCTGTTTTTAAAGTGCTATATAAATGAAGTTGAGTTGAGTGAAATGGATTTTTCTGATGTTGTACTCTTCCACCACTTGAACAGCTCCCAAAGCACTTCACACTGTTAGTCACATTCACCCATTCACACACACATTCAGACTACTGGAGGCTAAAACATGGTTCATGCTTGGATTTCTTAGTTGCAAATGTGGCACCCTGGACATTCAGTTGGTTCTTTTCATGTCCAGATTTTGTAGTTTTGTCAATTATCTTGGTCCCCCCACTTTTATTTTATTGATATTGATGTCATTGTAGGCCTTGCTCACCTGCTTGCTGTGGATCTCGGGCAATACCCAAATCTGCCAGTAGGAGGCAGCATGAGTATTTTCTAGGGGAAACTGGGGCTGTTTCTCAAACCCACAAAGAAGTCATCACAGGAGCGGACTCGGGGCAGAGAGCAGCATATATGTTCCAAACATTTATTGTTTGTATTGCGTTTGAAGGTGAGTTAAGTGCACAAATGCCACAGATATGTTTTGAGGAAGTCAACCCTGAGTAGTAGTTAATGTGTTTGAGATCAGTAGAGGGAGACTATCACTAGCATTAAGTGCTGATCTGGTTGTGTATTGTGTGTTGCCATGTTATTTTCATGTGTTGTGTGTTTGTAAAGATGTCTAAGTATACGTGAGCCACTACTGAAATGTGACAGTATTGTGAGTTCATTGAGTATATGTTAATAGTTAATAGTAGAGGCTGCACGTGTTATGTTTTGTAGTATTATTGTTTAGTTTTTGCATTATTTGTGTTAGAAAACTAAAAACCCACAAAGAAGTCATCACAGGAGCGGACTCGGGGCAGAGAGCAGCATATATGTTCCAAACATTTATTGTTTGTATTGCGTTTGCAGAGCCCCTGTATGAAAAATAAATTCCGTTGGCACGTGGACATCTGGAGTCATCCTTGTGCACGTGCAACACAAACAAACTGGAGTTTCCCTCCAGACACATCCCACAAACCCTGAGCTGCTGATAAGGTGTGTCCATGTGATCAAAGTATTCCCGTTATTACATAATAAAGTGTGTACAGGTTCCTGTTTGTGCTGCAGGATTTAATGGGCATACCCACCCTGCTGTCGTGGCACCCTGGACGTTCACTTTGTTCTTTTGATGTCCAGATTGTGTAGTTTTGTTGATTATCGTGGCCCCCCACTTTTATTTTATTAAGATTGATGTTATTGTAGGCCTTGTGTCACTGCTCACCTGCTTGGATCTCGGGCAATACCCAAATCTGCCAGTAGGAGGCATCATGAGTATTTTCTAGGGGAAACTGGGGCTGTTTCTCAAACCCACAAAGAATGGTAAATGGACTACACTTGTACACGCTTTTTACAGCTTCACACTGCAATATCACAGTAACCCATTCACACCATACTGGGTGGTGGTAATCTACTGCTGTAGCCACAGCTGCCCTGGGGCAGACTGACAGAAGCAAGGCTGCCAATCTGCGCCATCGACCCCTCCGACCACCACCAACCATTCACTCTCACACTGCATTCACACTTAGGCAAGGTGGTTGAAGTGTCTTGCCCAAGGACACAGCGACAGTGTTACGCCTGCGGGAGCGGGGATCGAACCGCCAACCTTCCGGTGATAAGACGACCTGCTCTACCATGAGCTGCTGTCGTCATCAAGGGAGTGGATTCGGGGCAGAGAGCAGCATATATGTTCCAAACATTTATTATTTGTATTGCATTTGCAGGTGAGTAAAGTGCACAAGTGCCACAGACATGTTTTCACGTCGACCCTTGTTTCACGGTGTTGTGTTTCATTTATTGAATGTGTTTGAGATCAATGGAGGGAGGCTATCACGAGCATTAAGTGCTGATCTGGTTGTGTATTGTGTGTTGCCATGTTATTTTCATGTGTTGTGTGTTTGTAAAGATGTCTAAGTATACGTGAGCCACTACTGAAATGTGACAGTATTGTGAGTTCATTGAGTATATGTTAATAGTTAATAGTAGAGGCTGCACGTGTTATGTTTTGTAGTATTATTGTGTAGTTTTTGCATTATTTGTGTTAGAAAACTAAAAACCCACAAAGAAGTCATCACAGGAGCGAACTCGGGGCAGAGAGCAGCATATATGTTCCAAACATTTATTGTTTGTATTGCGTTTGCAGAGCCCCTGTATGAAAAATAAATTCCGTTGGCACGTGGACATCTGGAGTCATCCTTGTGCACGTGCAACACTGAACTGCTGAGAGGTCAACAAGCCCCCCCCCCCACACACACACGCGCACACACACACACACACACACACACACACACACACACACACACACACACACACACACACACACACTCACACACTGAGGAGAACACACCCTGCTTATATCACTCAGTTACTTATTTACACATTTTGCAACATCAAGAAGTGCAGCAATTCAGCATCCAGTCTCCACCTCAATGGAAGCATCACTGCCCACACCCACAGCCTCTATATAAAGGGCTCCCATCCATCCTTCTGTCTCCGTCTTCTTGCTAACTGAGTGTTAGCCATGGAGACGATGAAGGTTCTCATTCTGCTCTTGTGGATGTGTACCTGCAATGCAGAACAGACAGAACTCAGGTGAGTCCCTCTGCTCCATATTCACTCCACATGCATTCAGTCCAGGTCCATAGAGGCCACTGTGAGGATGTTCTCTGGTGCTTTGACTTCAAGTAGGACGGCTGTTCCTTTCACTGTAGAGTGGGTTTGATTTGCCAAAGTGTCCTTGAGCAAGACACTGAACCCCTAACTGCTTCCAGTAGAGAGATTGAGCTCCTTCATTGGTGTGTGAATGTTTGTGGCGATGGGTTGATGTAACCCTAACCCCAAACCCTAACTTGACTCCAACCTACCCTGACCCTCTGACCCTAACTAGACTGTTAGCCTCAGCCTAACCTGACCCTCTGACCCTAACCCACCCCTCTGACAGAGCTTCAGCAATGCCACTACGCGACCTGTTCAGGGGTTCAATCCATTTTAATTGTTTAACTTTTTATGGGTTTTTATGAACCAGTTTGGTTTCTTTTGAAGGAATTTTGAGATTTTGAAATCCCCCAGTCCCTATGAGCCTGGGTCTTCCCATCTATCATGATCACAGTGTAATATAAATGAAATGCATTCAGCATGTTACAGAACTTACAGGCGTTTTGACAGAGTGGTGACAGGCTTCGTATTGTGTTAGCGAAACATGGTGGTTTGAAATGATTGTTTCAGTTGTGTTGAGTAAAGTGACACCTGTCTATCAATCATTTACTGGGCACACGATCAAATCCTGTAACCTTAAAGGTGCATTAAGGAGTTTGCACGTTTTATGCGAAACAGCGCCCCCTGCAGGCCTTGGGCATAATGCAGCTTAGAGAAAAACTCGTCCCAGTGGCTCGCGTGCACGGAAGAGGGGAACTCCTTCCTCGCTCGTTTAGTAGCGCTCAGGTAAAATGTAAGTGTCTTCTACCTGGTGGAGTCTGTGTGGAGCTGTGGCAGTGCTAGAAGCCAGTCTGTTCTGACTTTCTGGAAGATCCTGCTCAGTTGTTGCTCACTAAGCATCTGGCGGAGTAATGGCGGACAAAGCGAAACCTAACTCAATCAGACCAGCCGGAGCGCGCATTACGTCATTCCTTTCAAATTCTCCCCAAAAAAACTCTGGAGCTGGACCGGCACTGTGACTTTCAAGTGACAATTTAGCCTGTTAGAGGTACTTGTAATGAATATGTCAGGGCTCATTGTACACATCATTAAAAATGTGTAACATGTTTATGGTGGAAAATAAGTATTTTTAAGGTTGTAAAACTCCTCAATGCACCTTTAAGAAGAAAACAGATAAGTTATTTACAGTGGAGTTCTACAGGGAGGTTTGTGAAAAATGTCTGCTCCACAATTTTTACAGCACAAACCTTTATGTCTTTGTCCCTTCGGAACTGCCAAGCATGATTTACATAATGCATAGTCAATATGTCTACTGGCATACATATATGTGAGGCATTCAACTGTAATCCTCTTTTTTAATGAAGATGTACTCAAATGTGGTTTCCATTTGGAAACATTGGTTAGAAATGAGACATGCGCTGTGTATGAGTTTCATTATGTTCATGATACATTTTCAAATACCCACAAAAAACTTCAAGATTGATAGATATTTTTACCTGATTTGAAATATCTTAGATTTTCCAGTGTTTCATCAAAGATTTTCTCTTGTCAGTCTCAGGGTGCTGTCAGGATGGTAGACACAGGAACACCAGTGAGCGAAGCTGATATTTTACCTTGTCACAGTCATGTACATTTTTATTTCTTCCACCTCAATCAAAGCTGTTTAACAGTTTGAAAGTTTCTTCGTGGCAACATTTCCCCTGCTCCGGTCTCTGTACTTTTGTTTCGACTAAACTTTAACGAGCATTTCTTCCTGTCTTCTTCTTTTTACAGCCTGCAAACAACAAAGAGAGAAGGTATGTTTTTTTCCCCTTTTATTACCAGACTTTTCATTCACAGTCGTATTGTTCATATCCGTATTACTCTGTTACGAAACATGTTATCAGCAGCATGCTGTCATCAAGCTCCCTGTCCTTAGATGAGTATGGATTTTATCTGAAACTTGGATGACAATGAGCAGCTTTCCCTTCCTCTGTGGACGTGTAGTCCAGGTGTAGGTGACTCACCTAATAGTTTCAAATAGTTTCCTTCAGTATGTGCAGACTCATTTATACTCACACTGCCATTTTACCTGTATGCTTCATATGGAGAGAGTAACCAGCTGATCTGATAAAAGTGCTGAAACATGTGAGGTCGCTGTCTCTGTCTGCCTGAACAGGCCTCCTCCTTGGTCGAACTTAGCTTCCTGAGGTTTGGTGTGAACCAAGGCTCATAGGAATTGTATGTATGGATGACCTTGGTCTGCACGCAGTCGGCTCACTGTCGCTGCAGCTTCAGAGACTCCAGTCGGAGCAGGCCTGTGCCTTCAGCTTTCACTCCTGGGTCCATTTTCTCACCATCGGCTCGGTCTTTGATTTCGGCTCGTCGGTCAGAATGAGATGAGCTGTTCGCAACAGCTACACCCACTGAAACCTCTGACTTTGCCGTGTGTTTGTGTCTCAGCCCGGGTGCTGACTTCCTGTGACTTCAACAAGAACAGCGCGCCGTTCTGCAACTTCACCCAGGGCACTTCAGACCACACCGAGTGGATCAGGCACAGAGGGCCCAGTCCGACCCCTGGAACCGGCCCCCACGGAGACTACCCTCACGGCAGTGAGTGCCCCTCTTCACCCGGCCATCAGAGACTGCTGGGAAATGGCCAGCCGTGCTGAGAGCTTCTGCTGTGTCTTTCTGTCCACAGCGGGTTACTACATCTACCATGAGTGTGACAACGTGGCGAACGGACAGCTAGCTCGGCTGCTGAGCCCGGACATCGTGACCTCAGCCTCACAGATCTGCGTCGAGTTCCGATATTTCATGTATGGCGTGGACATTCACAATGTTCTCAGAGTGCTGTCAAAAACAGGATCCAATGAGACCGAGGTCTGGAAGGAGACCGGGTTTCAGAGTCCGTCCTGGCTCAAGGGCACCGTCACTGTGGACAAACCCAGCGGTCAGAACACACGGGTGAGTGTCAGCCACTAATACAGGCTTATCTCCTCCAGGAAGGATCCTAAGCAGGCACAAAACGGCCTGCCATCTTCAAATACTAATATATAAATGGCTGAAAAATTGAAACTAAATATCCATTTTTACCATTTCAAGCATTCCTGTGGGAAGCTCAGCTTTACACTCGCTGATAAAATGTACCCAGCTGATGTGGAGATACAGAAAATCTTCACATTGCTACAAAACCAACATTATTTGTTTGTTTGTTTTTAGCATAAACATGTGAAATTATTTTACACCAGCTCGTGTCTTATGGAATCGAACCAATATTTGTCAGTCCATTACAAGATTAATCTCCATAAGCGTGTGAATCATATTACCTCTGCTCATATCTTCTTCTGCAGTTGAAGTATAATTTTTATTTGTTTTATCACAGTATAAAACAATCGTGGTGTTGAGAGACAACTGAGGTTGAAACAAACCTAATAAATGATAAGAGCTTTACGAGCGCATGCTCATAAAGTCGTCAGAGGTCACACCCTGAGCAATAAACCAGAGCTGCGCTCTCCCATCCACACCCATCCGGATGAGTGCTGTTAACCCACCACACACACTTCACTGGAATGAGAAAGCAGCAGAATTCAGACCTCGCAGTGTTAATAAGAGTTTGCAGCTTCAGTTCCCGGCTCACCGGTTCAATTGTGTGACCGAAGTTAGCTTCAGAACTCATCCACAACTTTATGATATCAATAAATGAAGCAACACCAAACATTCACACTCAATATGCCTGAGTCAGTCAAGAAAAATTGTTAATAACTTAATTAAACTAAATTATGTCTATAACAACTGCGAGTTTAAGTTCTGTGTAATCATCGAGTATGTACAGTTAAATTTACTGCTAACGTTGGGAAATCAACTCAGGGGCACCAAAAGGTTGAACTTTATGGTCAATTTGGCTGTCACTTAATACTGATTATTTCAAAGGACAATTATTCATTATTAAAAGAATTGGGATCTGATGTTCATCAGACAATCTCGGGACACCACCTGTGAACAGGTAACAATTGCCAATTAATTTGTATCAGTCTCATAAAATATTTTAAAGGGGCTGTATCATGCAAAATTCACTTTTTGTATGTTTTAACCTTGTTATATAGTTATGTACTCACCAAAAACACCCCAAAGCGTTTTGTTTCCTCCGTGCCTGCGTGTTTAAGCTTTCCCAGTGTTTGTGCAGCTCAGAGAGGCAGCTGCTCCCACCGTGAAAATGCTCTGTTTCCCACCTTCACGTCACACGGTGAAGATGGCTCCCCTGAGCCCCCCTCCCGCAGGCCCTCGGCAATCAGCGTTGCTGCTTTTTGTAACTGCGATTATGGAGATAAACTTTGACCATCGTCTGAAAGCAACAATCAAGCAAGAGCAAGAGTCTGGAGGGTCTGAAGGGTCTGGAGGGTCTGGAGGGTCTGAAGGGTCTGGAGGGTCTGGAGGGTCTGAAGGGTCTGGAGGGTCTGAAGGGTCTGGAGGGTCTGAAGGGTCTGGAGGGTCTGGAGGGTCTGGAGGGTCTGGAGGGTCTGAAGGGTCTGAAGGGTCTGGAGGGTCTGAAGGGTCTGGAGGGTCTGGAGGGTCTGGAGGGTCTGAAGGGTCTGGAGGGTCTGGAGGGTCTGAAGGGTCTGAAGAGTCTGAAGAGTCTGAAGGGTCTGAAGGGTCTGAAGGGTCTGCGCTTGGTGAGTTTCTCACAGGAAAAGACGTTTTTGCGTGTCTTTGCATGTAGAGAAGCTAGAGCTAAAGAGCTAAAGCTCGCTACCGTATTTGTTTTGAAGCGCTGATTGGTTGAAGTAGCTGTCAGTCAAAGTCCACAGGGGGAGAGGCGGGATTTTCAGTGAAACAGAGCGTTTTCTCTTCCGGGTTTCAGAATTAGCCCCAGAAAATCTTTTATTTCACACAAAATGACTTTTCCTTAGCGCCAAAAATAAACTATTACCATGTTAATGCCATTGCTAGGGTTTGGACTAGCTAAAAAAGCAGGATACAGCCCCTTTAAGCTTTTAAATTGGAATGTGGAATGATAATGACATTATCAACAATTACCTAATTTAACAGCAAAGTGATTTTGGACTTCTTCACAGTAGAGGTTGACATTTCATTCATAACTATGAAATATTAATGACACCATTGATTCCAAAAAATATATTATTCAAAATGAAGCAAAACAAAGCACACAGACCCGATCCACTATACACAGGTGGGCATGTGTGTGTTTGTTGAACCGAACTTTAATCTGTGAAAGTTTAACTTTTTGAATGGAATTATGGAAATAAATAAACATTTCCATGATTTTGTAATGTTTTTGGAAAAGGTCTGTGTGCATGTAGAAGTGTTGATTCAGTCTAGTTTTATTGTTGAGTAGCACTATATTGGAAATAAACTTTATGGTCTGTTTGGCTGTCATTAAAAAAAATAATGATAATCGAAGACAGTTATTAATTATGTAAAGGAAAGGGATCGGATACATATCAGTTAACCTCTGGGCACCACCTGTTCAACAGGAAATAATAACCACTGTGATCAGTCTCAAAAGAAACGCAATACGATCAATCATCTGGAAATATAATTAAAAATATTCCTGTCATGATGATTGTTCCTGACCACAAAATCACTTGTTTGAAAGTACAACAATTATTCATTATCAAGGGTTTTATATATTTTATGTAGCGCTTCTTCAACGTCCGTTGACAGGTCGGTGCTCCGAGTCTTAATCTTTTCCCCTTTTGTTTAGTTGTGTTAGCCCCTTAATCATGAATCACGCCAGCTTCTTTACAAAAATACTCTCAAATTTATTAAACAAAATTGTATTGGAAAATGATCTGAATGCAGAAAGAAGAAAACACAAAAATAAAACGCCAACTCAAGACTCCTTGATCCAAAACCAAATTGGTACCTCAAATCAAATACACACCGCCACCTTGTGACCCTCACGGGTTCCTAATAATTGCACAGGCAATTAAATTAAACAGTTCCCAAATCAAAATCAATTGAAATCACAACAGTTCTTATCTCTGATCAGGTTTTAATTGTGGGCCCACAACACCTTAAACACCAGCTGGTTAATAAACAAAATAAAACAAACCCCCCGCTGCAGGCCTGAACGATGCTGGGGCACGTGGGAGACAAAAAAAAAAAAAAAATGTAGAGGCCCTTTATCAACTTGAGCAAATGAGAGAGGTTGCAGTACTCACAGTCTTTGAAGAGTCAATGTCAGTGTCCTTGTTTTCACCTCCAGACAGCTTGGAGTGGAGATTTTGGCTGAAGAAGCATGAGATGAGGAGGAGAGATGTTCATCATGTGAATCTAGCCGACTCCCTCGCCGCCAGAGGTCATCTGGAGCACTATCTGGGCTCCACATGTGCTCTCTGTGGTTAGCTGCAGCCGTTAGCATAGCCTGCTAACTCAGCACCGAAGTCCTCTCTGGATATCCGTTCCAATCCGATCCGGTCTCTTTCACTGTTGCAGCTAGAGCTTGGCCAGTTTTCAGCCCAATATCCTTGGGTTGAAGCCGTGTTTCTTGCCATTAACTGCTCCGTGAGTGCAGCCGCGGCTGAGCCTCGCATGCTCCGCCAACTTCCTCACCGTTCTCCCCCGATCTCTTCTCACACCACCTTGATCCCGCCCCCCAGTCAATCAGAAAACTTCACCACTGACTTGACAGCTTCACAACCAATCATATCTCTTGAACTATGCAGTGCTAGTTGAACTTCAAAACAATAGTTTTTTTGCACTGTGCACAAAACAAAAAGAACCAACACAATAAAAGAAATACCTCTCCATGGCACCTACAACATAAATATGATGAATTTCTTTAATAAGAAATAAACACAACCCCAACATATGAAATGCTAAATTTCATAGGGGTTACATTTATATATATATATATATATATATATATATATATATATATATATATATATATATATATATATATATATATATATTTATATATTATATTTATTAATTATGAAAGTAATTTACTTCTGATATAATTCGTATAACCTTGCGGGCACCCTCGCATAAAAGGAATTGAAACCAGTTCATTGATATCAGTCTCACAAAATACATAAAACTGTTAATTTGGATTAATAATTAAATTAATCAAATTCAATAGCAAAACCTAAGGAATTTCAGAGTTCTTCACATATAAGAGGTCAACATTTCATTTGTTTTTGTGAAACAACAATATCACAAGTGTGAATCCAAAAATTACATTTATTCACAAAAAAAAAAAAAAAAAAAAAAAAATCATACCGATCACACATGTTGGTGTGGAAATGTGTGTGTGTGTGTGTGCGAGAGAGAGAAAGAAAGAGAGAGAAAGAGAGAGAGAAAGAGAGAGAGAGAGAAGACATAATTCAAGCTACAAATTCCAAAAACTGACAAGACAGTAACAAAATGGCAGGTTAAGCTTGTGAACAAGCTGGGGTAATCACATTTGATTTAATTTACTTTGCTGGTAAAAATACTGACATTTTCGTCTTGTCTCGTTAACGAAAACACGTCTCGTCAAATTTCCGTCTTTAAAGAGATATTTTTAGCTCGTCACGTCTCGTTTTACTCACAGAAAAAAGGGGCGAAATATTTGCGTCGTTGTCACCGTTATTGAAAACAACACTGGTCACTGACAAATATGAATACACTCTGAATGATGGTGACATTGGCGTAGTCTTCACAATACACCGAGGTCCCTGTAATGTTGGTGCACGTTATTGTAGCATGTTCTTGCATACCACATTGACCAACACACAAACACACACACACACACAGACAGAGAGAGCGAGATGAAAAGACATGATTCAAGCTAAAAATTCCCAAAAATGACAAGACAGCAACAAAATGGCAGATCAGAGGAGAGTTTTGGGATGTTTGTGACATGCTGAGACACACCAACCTCTGACAGGAAAGCTTCACGTCCCTCTGTTTCCTCTGTGGATGTAGATCGTATTCGAGGCTCAGAGAGGCAGCAGCGAATCCTGTGACTCAGCTCTGGACAACATCATCATCAGCGAAGGAGAATGTAAACGTACGTACACACGTACACACACGTACACACCTTACATGACCAAGGAGGAGGGGGAGATGAGAGACAACTGGACAATGAGCAGATAGAAGGAGTGAAGAGAAGACAAAGACAAAGGTGGGGCTAATGATGCACACAATGAAAACATGGACACAGGAGAGGAGGGGAGTCTTCCACTCGATGCTTATCCTGCCGGCCCCTTCCCAACAGCTTGGAGCTTCCCCGACTTCCCTGAGAACTTTGCTAGAGTAGTGAAGTGAGGAATGACGGACTCCAGACTGTGGAGGAAGTTGTCAGCTGCAGGTGTGGTGAAATGAGGTTTTCACATCTGGATAGAGGACAAAGATGACAACGTTTTGATATTTTAATGAGGTCTCCATGTGAAAGTGCAGCAAGGGACGATGTACTTGTTCAGGGATCATTTTTTTAGATATTTCCCAGTCGGCCCTCATCCATTTACATGGAGAAAAAAATTCCCGGATTTTGGGAATTTTCTTGGAATTCTTTCGCCTGAATGCAGAGAAAAGTTCCCAAATTTTCCACACGTTTTGATGAGCTTTTTTTTTTTTTGGTGCTGCTCCAATCTCTGTGACAGAACTAGTTATGAGACGAGAAATCAGAGGAAGATGAAAAATAAGTTTGAAATGTCGACCCTGGATGAGTCCGGCTGGGAGGGTAATCTTTGCGCCTTGCCAGAGGCAGGCAGGAGACACACAGGATGTGAGTGAATGTAGCGCACATGTAGAAACGGCAAACAATGAATTATTACTTCAGTTAGTTTTTTTTCTTCTTAATACAGTGCAACAACATTGATTTGTGGATAAACTCCTCCAAAACTGCCTCCAGTCCATGTTTGAAAACCTCTGTGTCAAACCTGTTGTGCTCAGCGAGCTCCATGCTGAGACCGGGCCTTACCATGACCGAGACTGCTTTAACTGTTATTGTTTTAACATTGTGTATGGTTCCTGAATGCAATGCAGTGTGTTGTTTAACATAATGCAACTTGTGTATGTTATGTTTGCTGTGTTCTGCATCACAATGGTTTGAACAAAAAAAAAAAAAAGACAGAGAGAAAGAAAATGTCAACTGTCAGCTTTGATTGTGTTTACAATAATATAAAGTATTTTCCACCTGAGAAATTGCGATGACATTTTTGGGTTCGAAATTGTATTTGTCGAGGTCTTAAAATGTCTTAAAAAGTATAAAACTTCAGTTTTAAAGTGGTGCAAGAATCCTGGTATTGAAACCACAACAAGGACGCCGCACAGTACATTAGATATTGAGGTGGATGTTGATTCGTTGTGAGGTGCAACTGATGAGTGAAATTCTTTGTGCAATGTCAGAGATTCTAAAAGATTTCATAACCCTCTTTCATTTATAGATCAACCAACTCCTGAACCAACGACTCCTGAAACAACAACTCCTGAGCCGTGTCCTCCTGATTCGGAGTATATAGAGTGTGGTCCAGCTTGTATCCCTACATGTCAGAAACCGTCTTCTGCCAGCTGCACTGGCCCTTGTATCAGTGGCTGTTTCTGCAAACCAGGCTTTGTCTTCAAGGGTCGTCGCTGTGTGCCACTGGAGAAATGTGGCTGTCTTGATGATGAGAACAACTATTATGAGGTCAGTCTTTCTTCGTATTACTTCTCAGGACCCTCATTCAGATTCATTTAAACAGTGAAGAACCTGTGATTTCAGCAAGATGTTGGACACATTTATTGTTAAATGTTTCAGCCTGGTGAGGTTGTGCTTCGTGATGGGTGCACCGAGCGGTGTCGCTGTGCTGGAAACTACACCCTGGAATGTGATCCTCACTCCTGTGACCCCACAGAAGAATGCAGAGTTGTAAATGGAGTTCCAGGATGCTATCGAATAGGTACTACCAAACTTCTCTAGTATCTTCATTTAGGCTGCTGTTAGCACTGCCAGCACACATCATGGTCCAGGAATGGACTCAGGGGCTAGGACTCTGTGTGAAGTTTTCATGTTCTTCCTGCACCTGCTGAGCTTTTGTAGATTGTGGCTTCTGTCCACAGTACAAAGATTTGGATGATGGATGGTTGGACAAATAACCTACCAATAACCAATTACCAGTCTACAAACTGAGGCATTTGTCACCAAATATCTTGTGATGCAGTTTGTTATTTCTTTTTTCTCAGATCGAGCCACTTGCATTGCAACGAGTGACCCTCACTACACCACCTTTGACCACAGGCGGTACAGCTTCATGGGAAACTGCAGCTATGTGATGTCTCAGCCCTGCAACCAAACAGCTGTGCCATATTTTGAAGTCCACACAGACAACGAGAATCGCTATAATAATCCCAGCATTTCCTATGTGAAGGCTGTACATGTGTACGTGCACGCAGTAAACATCTCCATTCTCAAAGGAGGCACTGTGGAGGTAAGAAATGAAGGAAGGAACTGTGGAAGTAACTCATGAATAGCCAAACAGACAACAGCTTAAACCATAGGTGACAGCAGAGAAACAAGCTCACTCTATTGAGACAAGAAGAAAGGTCCAGTAGAAAAGACTCGGAGGAACAGAGCAGAGGGAGAGAATAGAGCGAGACAAACAAATGAAAATAATGAGCAAACACCAGCAGTAGAACCCAGGAACATCCACAGGGTTTTGTTTGTGTGGGGAAGAGGATGCTGAGGATGAAGAGGATGAGTAGTAGGACAGTGAGGAGGTTCATGGATGGAGTGATGGAGGACATGAAGGAGACTGATGGAGGACACAGGACACCAGCAGAAACTGATCTGCTGGAGAAACGCCCAACAGAATTCCCCCAAACAAGAAGAGTGACTCTCTTGATGAAAAGTTGTTTGTAGATTTGACAATTTCCCATTTTTACCCTTACTGAACTGTTATGGCACGGGTCAAAGGCTCAGGTGTGAAAGACAAGCGGAGACAGAAATATGTAGATTCAGACAAGGATTTAATGTTGAGTTCAGAGTCTTGGATCGAGAGTCCAATAGTTCAGTTCCGAAGATAGAGCAGAGGACTGGTTCCCAGAGCCAGTGATGCAGGTTCCAGGCTGATGTACAATGCAGGAGGGGCAATTGAGTGACTGAGGTGGGCGTATTGTGGCAGGATAAATATGAAATTTCCTCACTATCCACATAATTTAATTATAATTGACACTTTCTATCTTATTCAGGTGAATGGACTCAAGGTCAACCTACCAGTGAGTCCAGCTGATGGTGTGTCTGTCTTCAAGTCGGGAAGCCGATACACTGTGACTCTGGACTTTGGTGTGACTGTCCGCTATGATGGCGATACCCACATGGACGTCACAGTGATTAAAGAGTGAGTGAAAGCTGAACAAGCTCCCTCTTCACTCTGTGTCTTCACGTTGTTCTGAGCCCAGAAAGAGAGATCTGTTTACAGTAGATGATCAAGACATGGAGGGCTGAATGGCTTTGTGCTCTCACAGCCACTAAAGTCTCAGTGACTTATTTTCCTTGAATTGGCAGCTTTCAGAACCAGCTTTGTGGGCTGTGTGGAGATTATGATTTAAAGGCTGAAAATGACTTCCGTAAACCCGATGGAAACCTGACGACCAATATTAATGAATTTGGACACAGCTGGAACACTGACCCAGAGTGAGTATTGCACCGTTACAAGAGACTGAATTCACATTTATTAGTCTCTGTCATCCAAATATCTCGGCTCCTTAGAGCTCAAAATGATCTTTTCAGCCTTATTTCTTCAGTTAGAACTATTCTGTAATGTCAAATAGCTGAACTGCTTGGCACAGCTTCATGGCGCTGATATCTGCACGAACAGGTGTGTAAACCCCGATTATTTGGACGAACCGTGCCCTCCAGAGGAGCGGGAAAAGTATGAGAGCTCGGAATACTGCGGCATGCTTCTGGACAAGAACGGACCGTTCGCTGTGTGCCACTCCAAAATCAACCCTATTGTATGCACACACACACACACACACACACACACACACACACACACACACACACACACACACACACACTAATCAGCGCTGGCTTACCTGTGAAGCTCTGTATTAAGTGACTGTCTTTATGGAGGAAGGAGGAGTTTCATTGTTCAGATCATGCTGTGGAGTCAAATAGGAAGTCAAGGTGAAGGACACCTTTGATTTTCTGCTTTTGGAAGGAAGTCTCACTCAAACTGTTTGTCTCCAGAGCTACTTCGACAACTGTGTCTTTGACCTCTGTGCCCTGGATGGAGCCAGGCCTATTCTGTGTGACGCCATCATAGCCTATGTCAATGACTGTCAGGACCGAGGGGTCAACATCGGACACTGGAGGAATGAGACGCTCTGCGGTGAGTGTTGGCTGATTGATTAGAGGAAGTGATGGGACTGTTTTGAATCTTGCCATGGATGTAAACCAGCTTGTTAGGAGTTCCAGAAATGATTAGTTCCCTGAGGTTTCTGCCTGGAGGAAACCTTCAATCTCTCTTCAAGCTGGCCGGAGGTGTTGAGTTGTAACTCTAACATGGACCTCACCTGCTTTTGCCCAACAGGACCCATCTGCGATGCTAACAGCCACTATGAGCTCTGTGCAGACCCGTGTCAGGAGACCTGCTCTGGGAAACCTCCCTCCTGCAGCGGGCTGCAGTGCTCTGAGGCCTGTGTGTGTGATCCTGGTTACGTCCTGAGTGCCAGCAAGTGTGTGAAGGAGAGTTCATGTGGCTGCAAACATAGCAACGGACAATACTACCAGGTACAGAGCAGTGGGCCAGACAGGCTGGACAGGAATGTGTGAGTGTTTGTGTGGAAGCACCTTCGACAGCAGTTGTGTGTGAATATCCATTCACACACAACTGCTGTCGAAGGTGCTTCAGATCATGTTCAAAAAACAAAACAAAACAAAAAAAACATCATGTTCAAGGTATAACTGTCTTTCCCTGGACTGCTGATACAGATAATGACATGTCTACCGTTTTGTTTTCCTCTGTCAGCCTGGAGAAGAGTTTTATCTGGAGGACTGTACACAGAAATGCAGATGTGATGCTCCCTCTGTGACCTGCACACTCTTTGAATGCCCCGCCATGCACGAGTGTAAAGTACAGAATGGGCAACTGGGCTGCTATCCCAGAGGTAAGTGGACCTGTGTCCAGCAGACAGCTGGTGTCTGGACTCTGTCCACAACATGTACACAGCATGATCCAGATCAGCTTGAGTTCTGACCCTGCAGTGAGGGTCCACTCAGACCAGAGGGGCACTTGGAAGGCCTGAAACTCTAATCATATTGATGATAAAGGAGGCTATGAACTGCATTCCATTGTAAAAGAACATAATTACATGTTGTTGGTATTTCCAACTTATGACAGGATTATTTTGTCGGCCTCTTGGAGTTGGGATTAACTTGAACTGTTCAGGATAACACTTTACTTGAAGCACCCCTGTATAACACATTATAAGTACATTATAGCACTGTATAACTATAGTTATAAACACTCATAAATGATCACAATGCTTTATAACATCAGGACCTAACCCTAACCATAACCCTAATCCTATGCTGTGTAGTGGGTGATAAACCATTGTGATCTTATTTGAGTGTTCATACTTATAATGTGTTAGACCGGGTGCTTCAAGTTTAAGTGTTACCCTGTTCAGATCATTTCTAATAAATACTGTGGAGTTGGTACAAAGTGCAGGATTTTAGCAGAGATTGGACTGAATCCTGTCCCCCACAGCAGAGGTACCCCGTCTTCAGACGGATTTGAGAAGTCCAGTGTCCCTGATGAATACACACCTTACTAAGCTTGTGTTTTGGTGAACTGTGAAGCTTCAAGGCTCTTTAGATGGCTTTATAAATGGACCAAGGAGGTGGATGCTGCTTGGTGAGCTTCAGGCTCCTTGTTCTTCTCTTTCTCTCTCAGGTTCTCAGGACTGTGTGGTTTCTGGAGATCCTCACTACAACACCTTTGATAAGAACTACTACACCTTCATGGGAACCTGCACATACACACTGGCCAGAAGCTGCAAAAATACCACAGGTGGGACAGTTTCTCAATCTGTTGATAGATTCAGAGAACTGATCATGAAAACACCTGCAGCATGTTTCCCTGAAAGACAGTCATACATGCAGCATTGTGACACAAACCTCAGGAGATGTTCCAGGTACTCAGACATGTTTTGATGGGGTGTTGCTGCATCCTGTGCAGGTCCGTGGTTCTCTGTGGAGGGGAAGAACGAGGAGAGGGGAGTAGCAGGTGTGTCCTACCTGAGGAAGCTCTACGTCACCGTGGATGGAGTCACAGTGACTCTGATGAAGGCCCGAAGAACTCTGGTCAGTAATGACAGAAACACTGGAAACAATCCCAGCAGCACGTCCATCCCAGCAGACACCTTGGCTTGAATGTGAAAGGCCCGTTTTTCTAATGTGAGGCTGATGTTCTGTGTTGGTGTGTCTCCCTGGGACAGGTAAACGGGGTCCGGGTGGCCCTCCCTCACTCCCCGACCCCCCTGGTGTCTCTGAGCATCGCCGGTCAGTTTGTCACCCTGCAGACCTCCTTCGGTCTGAGGGTCCGCTGGGATGGAAACCATTACGCCCAGATCTCAGTGCCCAGGTGAGTATCAGCTATCTGATTCTGTCAGATAAACCAAACACTTTGACTTTAAGTCTGGCTGAAGGGCGGTGGCAGAAATCTCAGGTGGAAAGGTCAGTCTCTGGCTGATATCGACCAACCTCTGACAGTCTCAGGCCATGGACCGCTGTCCAGCTGTCCAGCTGTCCATCTGGGGATGGTTGAGCTTTTTCTGTCCGTCTCTCATGAATGATGGTGTTGTGATGGGATTGGTTGTTCTCAGGGGAAAGAAGAGAACATCAATCCTCTCGCTGTCTGGTGCTTCTGCTTAACTCCCAGTTCAGCTCTTTGTAATGAATCCTCTCATCCTGCTCTGCTTCTGATTACTCCTGAATAGGTTCACTGATATTCTAACCAGTGTCACAATATCAGTGTTTGGTCTTGTAAATCTTCTGAAGACGTCTTCCTGAAAGCTCCTAATCCTTCTGATGTTTGTGCCTGCAGCTCCTACTTCGAGCAGATGTGTGGCCTGTGTGGAGACTACGATGGGAATCCTGGCAACGACTTCTCCAGACCAGATGGTTCTGTGGTGGGGAACGTCAACGACTTTGGGAACAGCTGGCAGACAGAGGAGGACGAAGATGACTCGTGAGTGTTTAAACCTTCATCTGTGCTCTGCTATCTGTGCTACCAGGTTCAGATCAGAGCTCCAGTGGTGTTTAAGGACTATCACTCATCATGTAAGAGCATGTTAGTTAGTCACTAACAAATATGAAGACACTCTGAATGATGGTGACATTGGCGTAGTCCTCACAACACACCGAGGTCCCTTTTTTTCACGGATGCATAGATGGCAGAGAGATAGATGGATGTATGGATTTTTGGATCAATGGTGGATGTCACATGGATGTATGTATGCATGGATGGATGATGGATGGACTGATAGATGGAAGGATAGAGGGACGGATGGAGTCATGGATTGGTGATGGAGGGGTGGATGGATGGTTGGATGATGGATGATGGAGGGATGGATGGGAGGATGATTAAGTATGGATGGATGGATGATTGATGGATGATGGATGGATCAAGAATGGATGAAGACCTCTCACATTTCTATTTTGCATCAAACATGTTTCTTTATGCCACTTGGTGCATTTCATTTGAATGCATTTTTCCAATTCCTTTATGTGGATTTGTTTTAGGCAGAATGATAGTAAAACCTTGTTTCATTTTATTGATTCAATCAGTCCTTGAATTTTTTTTTCTTTCAAAACTGTCACTCAAAATGACCTGAAGCCTTTGTTTTTTAGGGAACCAGATGATTTCCAGAATATATGACAATCTTCTCTTTGTCACTGATTCCAATAGAATAACAACATCATGACACATCTGTTATATGTGTGAATGTCTGGGAGTTTTACAATTTAGATCAATAACTCAGTGGTTTTGTGAGAACTGATCGATAATCATCAGTCTTCATTCATCTGTAAATCCTCCTTGAACTCCTCCTGTTTTGATTCCTGCTGCTTTGTGTTTGCTTTATCAGGTGTGAGAAAGGCTCTGATGATGTCTTCGCCTGTGACCCCAAGCTGGAGGCTGAGGTGGTGAAACCAGACAAATGTGGCAAAATTACTGACGATACAGGACCCTTCAGGTGAGAACTGAACTCACCTGCTCCAGATACCTGAAGTACATCTAAAGCAGCCACAACCTTTCCCTTTGAGTCTTCTTCTTCTCTTCTTTTAGTTTTCTTAAGGATGGATTGATTCTAGTTTCATTTATCAGTTTGTCCATTCCACCCAGACTGGCTCTGAACACGCCTGAGAGTCAGGCCCAAGTGGTTCTTTCAGAACATGATTAAATTTTATTTTTTATATTTGAAACTTTTTCTGTTTGTAAAATACTTATTTATTTTCACCGATTTCTATTAATAAAAATTTCTCTTTGGGTTTTTGAGTATCTAAATGAGAACATTTGGGGATTTCTGATTTCCTCATAAAATGGACTTGACCCTGTTCTTGCAGCAACACTGTTTGTCTTAAAGGCTCATCTGTTTAGTGTTGTTATGTGTCAGAGCTTCTGACCTCTGGTCCTGGAGGTGACCTGCATGTTTCAGCACTATCTCTGCTTCAGTACTCCTCAATCTGATGTGAGGTCTTCGCCATGCTTGTTAAAAACTCCAGTCACGAGTCTTTGTTGCAACAAGCTGTGCTGCAACTGGCTGAGACTGAAAACATGCAGGACACCAGACCTGGAGGACCAGGGTTGAGAAGCCCTGTATCTTTCCATTTTTACATATATGTTATGGAGAAAAGCCTTTGAGATGATCACAGTTTATCACATTAAAACACTTTGTCTGGGACATCTGGGCCCAAAGGTCTAAAGAGGTGGAGAACCCCTGAGTTAATCCATATCTTACTCCTGCATGTTGGAGAACACCCCGTCCATGAACTCTGGAAGGCTGGATCCATATCACACCTGACAAGGCTGCCTGACTGAGAGTTCATGTCTCAGTGGTCATTTGGTCCATGAGTTACTCCTGCACACTCTGTGTTGGAGAACACCCCGTCCATGAAGCCTTTCTGACAAGAAACCTTTGAAAGCTCAGAGTGAAGAAGCATCATGTCAGGCTGTAGTTGAGGACTCTTCATGAGAATGTTGTGACCTGGGTGGTCTTCCTGTTCTGTTCCAGGGAGTGTCACAAAGTGGTGGATCCCACTCCGTTCTTCCTGAGCTGTGTGTTTGACATGTGTCGGTTCGTCGGCCAGCAGCACGTTCTGTGCGACCAGCTTCAGGCCTACACGGACGCCTGCCTGAGCGCTGGAGCCAAAGTCCACCCGTGGAGGACTGAGGACTTCTGCTGTAAGTCCTCTTTACATCACTGAGAGTTGAAGTCACTTCTTGACCTCCGTTCCCACATTAGCACAGCAGCTAGCAGCACTGAGGTGCTGAACAGAGCAAGTTGACAGATGGACCTTTTCCCTCTTGTGCCCCCCACAGCCCCGCCCTGCCCTCCCAACAGTTCCTACTCCCTGTGTGTGAGCTCCTGTCCAGAGACGTGTCTGGGCACGGGGGGACCACCAGGATGTGAGGACGTGTGTGTGGAGGGGTGTGAGTGTAACCCGGGCTTCATCCTCAGCGATGACAAATGTGTGGCGCTGAAGGACTGCGGCTGTGTGGACTCCAGTGGAACTTATCACCCTGTGAGTGGAAACAGCCCCAAACAACAGGACCAAACACCTCAGGTTCCCCCTGCCACAGCCGGCTGCTGACAGGGTGGCTGTATGATACAGGAGAACCATGAAGAGACGTCCAGAGAACCTCCAGACACACTGAGGAAACACAACAAACATGCAGGGACTTATGGTCTCATTCATTTGTGATGAGGCCTGCAGTTTTCAGGAGAATCACTCGGTTCAAACAGCAGATCATGAAAAAATACACTTGGTCATCACACATCACCTCCCACATGGTCGTGGTTTTCTCCAAATCAAACACATACCTTTCTGTAAATCTGTGTCCGTACACACCTGTGGTGACATGTCAGAGAACTTCTTCAGTGGGTGAGTGTTCACTTCTGAATGTGCTTTGTGTTTGTCAGGCGGGTGATGACTGGTACCTGGAGGGTTGTGAGCAGAAGTATGAGTGTGTTGGTGGAGGAGTGATCCAGCACAACAAGACCTGCAAACCGACTGAGAGCTGCCAGCTGCATGATGGAGAATATGACTGTCGACCTGTGGGTACGTTCAACTCAGACACCCACTGGAGGTGACCACATGCACACCAAGAGTCCCAGGAAAAGCCCTCCAGTGAACAGGACTAGCATCAGATCCTGGTCAGAAGGGTCCATCCAGAAAGAACTGGAGGACTGCTTCAGCTCCATCTTTTTCTACACACTGTTTCTGATCAGGTCTCATCAGGTCAGGACTAGGCTGTGTTTAGACAAGCTGACTGGGGACTGACAGTCTAGTTGGGGGGCTCAGCTGGAAGTGTCTTCCCCGAATGCTCCAGGGTTTCTGTCGGTTCACTGGACACAGGGCCAGATAGTGCCAGAGTTGGTCACATTACAAGCACCTCCCCTCAAGGAACCGTCACTGACTCTCCTCCAGTGAACAGCAGGCCCATCTCACCTGCATGGGCTGTGCAGCAGTCATCCCTGAAGAGTAGCATGTTTCCACGACAGGATTCCTGGGAGAATTCAGCCAGAGCAGAGAAGCATTGGTGGGAACGCTGACCAACTCGGTGGCTATGTGGGGACTTCGCCTGAGCTGACGCGACATCACCTCAAACAGTCTTTGGACCATCCAGGAAGCTAAGACAGTCAGATCCTCCAGTTTGTCTGGGAGGTCCACTGCAGACAGGAGGTTAGGCAGTGATTGGGACAGTCCATTGAGGAATGAGCCCACGAATGCTTGCTGGTCCCAGCTGCTCTCAATTGAATCAATCAAGCTCAGGTTTGGAACAGGCGGGCAAATTCTTCCACTCGATGCTTATCCTGCCGGCCCCTTCCCAACAGCTTGGAGCTTCCCCGACTTCCCTGAGAACTTTGTTAGAGTAGTGAAGTGAGGAATGACGGACTCCAGACTGTGGAGGAAGTTGTCAGCTGCAGGTGTGGTGCGGTGGTCCCAGTGAGAGAGACGGAGGCTCGTTCCTTCAGCAATGGCAGCTCGTGATGCTCTGTGAGACCCTGAGCCTGGGAAGTGGCCTTGTGCCGGTCTTAGTCCAATACAGCAAGGACGAGCTCCAAAGCTGCCAGTGCCGCAGACACCAGATCTGAGTCCACTCAGTTCCTTTTCTTGCTTGATCGTACTGTCAGGGACCAAGAGTGAACCCAAATGCAGACTCTCATTCAAACATTTGAGTTTGACAGAGTTTATTTGAGTCCAGGCGACAGTAACAGTAGTGGAATCAGAAGCAGGGTCAGAGTCAAGAGATACAGAATCCAAAGCCGGGTTATCTGGGAAACGGGCTGAGTAAACCAGGGGCAGGTGAAAACATGAGTGAAGCTGAAAAAACCCTCAAAACCCAGACAGAGATGATGGAGACAAGAGGACAATGATGATCGAGGCTAAGAATATGAGGAAAGGAGCCTTACATGACCAAGGAGGAGGGGGAGATGAGAGACAACTGGACAATGAGCAGATAGAAGGAGTGAAGTGAAGACAAAGACAAAGGTGGGGCTAATGATGCACACAATGAAAACATGGACACAGGAGAGGAGGGGAGCCCCAGCCAGGGGGCAGGACCCACAGGACACTCAAAACACTGTGGAGAAATGATGTGGTTCTGTCCATGCTTTCTCCATCTCATTCTTTGCTGGGCATTTTTTGCACAAGATGAAACTGCTGAAATAAAGCAGCTAAACTGTGCTTGAAGCCACTTTGTGCTCTCGATGTGAGAATCTGGAGAGTGAACCGTGAGAGAAAATATGAAAGCATTGGGGGATTCACAAGGACTGTGGCTATGTTTTGATGGATAAGTTGTTAAGGCAGAGGCTGAAATGTGGAGGTTGGGATGAGAAAAATCCTTTTGGTTTAAATGGAGAGCCTCCCCCACTCTGGCCTTCTCCAATACACACCCATTATAAAGTCCAAAAACTATTTTAATTCTTACCCAGCTTGAAAGCTCACAGTTGAAATTTGGTAGAAGCTATTGAAATGAGGTCTTCACATCTGGATGGAGGACAAAGATGACAACGTTTTGATATTTTAATGATGTCTCCATGTGAAAGTGCAGCAAGGGACGATGTACTTGTTCAGGGATCATGTTTTTAGATATTTCCCAGTCGGCCCTCATCCATTTACATGGAGAAAAAAATTCCCGGATTTTGGGAATTTTCTTGGATTTCTATCGCCTGAATGCAGAGAAAAGTTCCCAAATTTTCCACACGTTTTGATGAGCTTTTTTTTTTTTTGGTGCTGCTCCAATCTCTGTGACAGAACTAGTTATGAGACGAGAAATCAGAGGAAGATGAAAAATAAGTTTGAAATGTCGACCCTGGATGAGTCCGGCTGGGAGGGTAATCTTTGCGCCTTGCCAGAGGCAGGCAGGAGACACACAGGATGTGAGTGAATGTAGCGCACATGTAGAAACGGCAAACAATGAATTATTACTTCAGTAAGTTTTTTTTCTTCTTAATACAGTGCAACAACATTGATTTGTGGATAAACTCCTCCAAAACTGCCTCCAGTCCATGTTTGAAAACCTCTGTGTCAAACCTGTTGTGCTCAGCGAGCTCCATGCTGAGACCGGGCCTTACCATGACCGAGACTGCTTTAACTGTTATTGTTTTAACATTGTGTATGGTTCCTGAATGCAATGCAGTGTGTTGTTTAACATAATGCAACTTGTGTATGTTATGTTTGCTGTGTTCTGCATCACAATGGTTTGAAAAAAAAAAAAAGTCAGAGAGAAAGAAAATGTCAACTGTCAGCTTTGATTGTGTTTACAATAACATAAAGTATTTTCCACCTGAGAAATTGCGATGACATTTTTGGGTTCGAAATTGTATTTGTCGAGGTCTTAAAATGTCTTAAAAAGTATAAAACTTCAGTTTTAAAGTGGTGCGAGAATCCTGGTATTGAAACCACAACAAGGACGCCGCACAGTACATTAGATATTGAGGTGGATGTTGATTCGTTGTGAGGTGCAACTGATGAGTGAAATTCTTTGTGCAATGTCAGAGATTCTAAAAGATTTCATAACCCTCTTTCATTTATAGATCAACCAACTCCTGAACCAACAACTCCTGAAGCAACAACTCCTGAACCAACAACTCCTGAAACAACAACTCCTGAACCAACAACTCCTGAAACAACAACTCCTGAACCAACAACTCCTGAACCAACAACTCCTGAAACAACAACTCCTGAACCGTGTCCTCCTGAACCAACAACTCCTGAAACAACAACTCCTGAACCAACAACTCCTGAACCAACAACTCCTGAAACAACAACTCCTGAACCGTGTCCTCCTGAACCAACAACTCCTGAACCAACGACTCCTGAACCAACAACTCCTGAAACAACAACTCCTGAGCCGTGTCCTCCTGATTCGGAGTATATAGAGTGTGGTCCAGCTTGTATCCCTACCTGTCAGAAACCATCTTCTGCCAGCTGCACTGGCCCTTGTATCAGTGGCTGTTTCTGCAAACCAGGCTTTGTCTTCAAGGGTCGTCGCTGTGTGCCACTGGAGAAATGTGGCTGTCTTGATGATGAGAACAACTACTATGAGGTCAGTCTTTCTTCGTATTACTTCTCAGGACCCTCATTCAGATTCATTTAAACAGTGAAGAACCTGTGATTTCAGCAAGATGTTGGACACATTTATTGTTAAATGTTTCAGCCTGGTGAGGTTGTGCTTCGTGATGGGTGCACCGAGCGGTGTCGCTGTGCTGGAAACTACACCCTGGAATGTGATCCTCACTCCTGTGACCCCACAGAAGAATGCAGAGTTGTAAATGGAGTTCCAGGATGCTATCGAATAGGTACTACCAAACTTCTCTAGTATCTTCATGTAGGCTGCTGGTTAGCACTGCCACCACACATCATGGTCCAGGAATGGACTCAGGGGCTAGGACTCTGTGTGAAGTTTTCATGTTCTTCCTGCACCTGCTGAGCTTTTGTAGATTGTGGCTTCTGTCCACAGTACAAAGATTTGGATGATGGATGGTTGGACAAATAACCTACCAATAACCAATTACCAGTCTACGAACTGAGGCATTTGTCACCAAATATCTTGTGATGCAGTTTGTTATTTCTTTTTTCTCAGATCGAGCCACTTGCATTGCAACGAGTGACCCTCACTACACCACCTTTGACCAAAAGCGGTACAGCTTCATGGGAAACTGCAGCTATGTGATGTCTCGGCCCTGCAACCAAACAGCTGTGCCATATTTTGAAGTCCACACAGACAACGAGAATCGCTATAATAATCCCAGCATTTCCTATGTGAAGGCTGTACATGTGTACGTGCACGCAGTAAACATCTCCATTCTCAAAGGAGGCACTGTGGAGGTAAGAAATGAAGGAAGGAACTGTGGAAGTAACTCATGAATAGCCAAACAGACAACAGCTTAAACCATAGGTGACAGCAGAGAAACAAGCTCACTCTATTGAGACAAGAAGAAAGGTCCAGTAGAAAAGACTCGGAGGAACAGAGCAGAGGGAGAGAATAGAGCGAGACAAACAAATGAAAATAATGAGCAAACACCAGCAGTAGAACCCAGGAACATCCACAGGGTTTTGTTTGTGTGGGGAAGAGGATGCTGAGGATGAAGAGGATGAGTAGTAGGACAGTGAGGAGGTTCATGGATGGAGTGATGGAGGACATGAAGGAGACTGATGGAGGACACAGGACACCAGCAGAAACTGATCTGCTGGAGAAACCCCCAACAGAATTCCCCCAAACAAGAAGAGTGACTCTCTTGATGAAAAGTTGTTTGTAGATTTGACAATTTCCCATTTTTACCCTTACTGAACTGTTATGGCACGGGTCAAAGGCTCAGGTGTGAAAGACAAGCGGAGACAGAAATATGTAGATTCAGACAAGGATTTAATGTTGAGTTCAGAGTCTTGGATCGAGAGTCCAATAGTTGAGTTCCAAAGATAGAGCAGAGGACTGGTTCCCAGAGCCAGTGATGCAGGTTCCAGGCTGATGTACAATGCAGGAGGGGCAATTGAGTGACTGAGGTGGGCATATTGTGGCAGGACAAATATGAAATTTCCTCACTATCCACAAAATTTAATTATAATTGACACTTTCTATCTTATTCAGGTGAATGGACTCAAGGTCAACCTACCAGTGAGTCCAGCTGATGGTGTGTCTGTCTTCAAGTCGGGAAGCCGATACACTGTGACTCTGGACTTTGGTGTGACTGTCCGCTATGATGGCAATACCCACATGGACATCACAGTGATTAAAGAGTGAGTGAAAGCTGAACAAGCTCCCTCTTCACTCTGTCTTCACGTTGTTCTGAGCCCAGAAAGAGAGATCTGTTTACAGTAGATGATCAAGACATGGAGGGCTGAATGACTTTGTGCTCTCACAGCCACTAAAGTCTCAGTGACTTGTTTTCCTTGAATTGGCAGCTTTCAGAACCAGCTTTGTGGGCTGTGTGGAGATTATGATTTAAAGGCTGAAAATGACTTCCGGAAACCCGACGGAAACCTGACGACCAATATTAATGAATTCGGACACAGCTGGAACACTGACCCAGAGTGAGTATTGCACCGTTACAAGAGACTGAATCCACATTTGTGAGTCTCTGTCACACAATAAACCAAATATCTCAGGTCCTTAGAGCTCAAAATGATCTTTTCAGCCTTATTTCTTCAGTTAGAACTATTCTGTAATGTCAAATAGCTGAACTGCTTGGCACTGCTTCATGGCGCTGATATCTGCACTAACAGGTGTGTAAACCCCGATTATTTGGACGAACCGTGCCCTCCAGAGGAGCAGGAAAAGTATGAGAGCTCGGAATACTGCGGCATGCTTCTGGACAAGAACGGACCGTTCGCTGTGTGCCACTCCAAAATCAACCCTATTGTATGCACACACACACACACACACACACACACACACACACACACACACACACACACACACACACACACACACACACACACACTAATCAGCGCTGGCTTACCTGTGAAGCTCTGTATTAAGTGACTGTCTTTATGGAGGAAGGAGGAGTTTCATTGTTCAGATCATGCTGTGGAGTCAAATAGGAAGTCAAGGTGAAGGACACCTTTGATTTTCTGCTTTTGGAAGGAAGTCTCACTCAAACTGTTTGTCTCCAGAGCTACTTCGACAACTGTGTCTTTGACCTCTGTGCCCTGGATGGAGCCATTCGCATTCTGTGTGAAGCCATCGAAGCCTATGTCAACGACTGTCAGGACCGAGGGGTCGACATCGAACCCTGGAGGAATGAGACCTTCTGCCGTGAGTGTTGGCTGATTGATTAGAGGAAGTGATGGGACTGTTCTGAATCTTGCCATGGATGTAAACCAGCTTGTTAGGAGTTCTAGAAATGATTAGTTCCCTGAGGTTTCTGCCAGTAGGAAACCTTCAATCTCCCTTCAAGCTGGCCGGAGGTGTTGAGTTGTAACTCTAACATGGACCTCACCTGCTTTTGTCCCACAGCACCCATCTGCGATGCTAACAGCCACTATGAGCTCTGTGCAGACCCGTGTCAGGAGACCTGCTCTGGGAAACCTCCCTCCTGCAGCGGGCTGCAGTGCTCTGAGGCCTGTGTGTGTGATCCTGGTTACGTCCTGAGTGCTGGCAAGTGTGTGAAGGAGAGTTCATGTGGCTGCAAACATAGCAATGGACAATACTACCAGGTACAGAGCAGTGGGCCACACAGGCTGGACAGGAATGTGTGAGTGTTTGTGTGGAAGCACCTTCGACAGCAGTTGTGTGTGAATGGATGACAGATCATGTTCAAGGTATAACTGTCTTTCCCTGGACTGCTGATACAGATAATGACATGTCTACCGTTTTGTTTTCCTCTGTCAGCCTGGAGAAGAGTTTTATCTGGGGGACTGTACACAGAAATGCCGATGTGATGCTCCCAATGTGACCTGCACAGACTTTGATTGCCCCGCCATGCACGAGTGTAAAGTACAGAATGGGGAACTGGGCTGCTATCCCAGAGGTAAGTGGACCTGTGTCCAGCAGACAGCTGGTGTCTGGACTCTGTCCACAACATGTACACAGCATGATCCAGATCAGCTTGAGTTCTGACCCTGCAGTGAGGGTCCACTCAGACCAGAGGGGCACTTGGAAGGCCTGAAACTCTAATCATATTGATATAAGGGGAGAGATGAACTGCATTCCATTGTAAAAGAACATAATTAAGTGTTGTTGGTATTTCCAACTTATGACAGGATTATTTTGTCGGCCTCTTGGAGTTGGGATTGACTTGAACTGTTCAGGATAACACTTTACTTGAAGCACCCCTGTATAACACATTATAAGTACATTATAGCACTGTATAACTATAGTTATAAACACTCATAAATGATCACAATGCTTTATAACATCAGGACCTAATCCTAACCATAACCCTAATCCTATGCTGTGTAGTGGGTGATAAACCATTGTGATCTTATATGAGTGTTCATACTTATAATGTGTTAGACCGGGTGCTTCAAGTTTAAGTGTTACCCTGTTCAGATCATTTCTAATAAATACTGTGGAGTTGGTACAAAGTGCAGGATTTTAGCAGAGATTGGACTGAATCCTGTCACCCACAGCAGAGGTACCCCGTCTTCAGACGGATTTGAGAAGTCCAGTGTCCCTGATGAATACACACCTTACTAAGCTTGTGTTTTGGTGAACTGTGAAGCTTCAAGGCTCTTTAGATGGCTTTATAAATGGACCAAGGAGGTGGATGCTGCTTGGTGAGCTTCAGGCTCCTTGTTCTTCTCTTTCTCTCTCAGGTTCTCAGGACTGTGTGGTTTCTGGAGATCCTCACTACAACACCTTTGATAAGAACTACTACACCTTCATGGGAACCTGCACATACACACTGGCCAGAAGCTGCAAAAATACCACAGGTGGGACAGCTTCTCAATCTGTTGATAGATTCAGAGAACTGATCATGAAAACACCTGCAGCATGTTTCCCTGAAAGACAGTCATACATGTAGCATTGTGACACAAACCTCAGCAGATGTTCCAGGTACTCAGACGTGTTTTGATGGGATGTTGCTGCATCCTGTGCAGGTCCGTGGTTCTCTGTGGAGGGGAAGAACGAGGAGAGGGGAGTAGCAGGTGTGTCCTACCTGAGGAAGCTCTACGTCACCGTGGATGGAGTCACAGTGACTCTGATGAAGGCCCGAAGAACTCTGGTCAGTAATGACAGAAACACTGGAAACAATCCCAGCAGCACGTCCATCCCAGCAGACACCTTGGCTTGAATGTGAAAGGCCCGTTTTTCTAATGTGAGGCTGATGTTCTGTGTTGGTGTGTCTCCCTGGGACAGGTAAACGGGGTCCGGGTGGCCCTCCCTCACTCCCCGACCCCCCTGGTGTCTCTGAGCATCGCCGGTCAGTTTGTCACCCTGCAGACCTCCTTCGGTCTGAGGGTCCGCTGGGATGGAAACCATTATGCCCAGATCTCAGTGCCCAGGTGAGTATCAGCTATCTGATTCTGTCAGATAAACCAAACACTTTGACTTTAAGTCTGGCTGAAGGGCGGTGGCAGAAATCTCAGGTGGAAAGGTCAGTCTCTGGCTGATATCGACCAACCTCTGACAGTCTCAGGCCATGGACCGCTGTCCAGCTGTCCAGCTGTCCATCTGGGGATGGTTGAGCTTTTTCTGTCCGTCTCTCATGAATGATGGTGTTGTGATGGGATTGGTTGTTCTCAGGGGAAAGAAGAGAACATCAATCCTCTCGCTGTCTGGTGCTTCTGCTTAACTCCCAGTTCAGCTCTTTGTAATGAATCCTCTCATCCTGCTCTGCTTCTGATTACTCCTGAATAGGTTCACTGATATTCTAACCAGTGTCACAATATCAGTGTTTGGTCTTGTAAATCTTCTGAAGACGTCTTCCTGAAAGCTCCTAATCCTTCTGATGTTTGTGCCTGCAGCTCCTACTTCGAGCAGATGTGTGGCCTGTGTGGAGACTACGATGGGAATCCTGGCAACGACTTCTCCAGACCAGATGGTTCTGTGGTGGGGAACGTCAACGACTTTGGGAACAGCTGGCAGACAGAGGAGGACGAAGATGACTCGTGAGTGTTTAAACCTTCATCTGTGCTCTGCTATCTGTGCTACCAGGTTCAGATCAGAGCTCCAGTGGTGTTTAAGGACTATCACTCATCATGTAAGAGCATGTTAGTTAGTCACTAACAAATGTGAAGACACTCTGAATGATGGTGACATTGGCGTAGTCCTCACAACACACCGAGGTCCCTTTTTTTCACGGATGCATAGATGGCAGAGAGATAGATGGATGTATGGATTTTTGGATCAATGGTGGATGTCACATGGATGTATGTATGCATGGATGGATGATGGATGGACTGATAGATGGAAGGATAGAGGGACGGATGGAGTCATGGATTGGTGATGGAGGGGTGGATGGATGGTTGGATGATGGATGATGGAGGGATGGATGGGAGGATGATTAAGTCTGGATGGATGGATGATTGATGGATGATGGATGGATCAAGAATGGATGAAGACCTCTCACATTTCTATTTTGCATCAAACATGTTTCTTTATGTCACTTGGTGCATTTCATTTGAATGCATTTTTCCAATTCCTTTATGTGGATTTGTTTTAGGCAGAATGATAGTAAAACCTTGTTTCATTTTATTGATTCAATCAGTCCTTGAATTTTTTTTTCTTTCAAAACTGTCACTGAAAATATCCTGAAGCCTTTGTTTTTTAGGGAACCAGATGATTTCCAGAATATATGACAATCTTCTCTTTGTCACTGATTCCAATAGAATAACAACATCATGACACATCTGTTATATGTGTGAATGTCTGGGAGTTTTACAAGTTAGATCATTAACTCAGTGGTTTTGTGAGAACTGATCGATAATCATCAGTCTTCATTCATCTGTAAATCCTCCTTGAACTCCTCCTGTTTTGATTCCTGCTGCTTTGTGTTTGCTTTATCAGGTGTGAGAAAGGCTCTGACAATGTCTTCGCCTGTGACCCCAAGCTGGAGGCTGAGGTGGTGAAACCAGACAAATGTGGCAAAATTACTGACGATACAGGACCCTTCAGGTGAGAACTGAACTCACCTGCTCCAGATACCTGAAGTACATCTAAAGCAGCCACAACCTTTCCCTCTGAGTCTTCTTCTTCTCTTCTTTTAGTTTTCTTAAGGATGGATTGATTCTAGTTTCATTTATCAGTTTGTCCATTCCACCCAGACTGGCTCTGAACACGCCTGAGAGTCAGGCCCAAGTGGTTCTTTCAGAACATGATTAAATTTTATTTTTTATATTTGAAACTTTTTCTGTTTGTAAAATACTTATTTATTTTCACCGATTTCTATTAATAAAAATTTCTCTTTGGGTTTTTGAGTATCTAAATGAGAACATTTGGGGATTTCTGATTTCCTCATAAAATGGACTTGACCCTGTTCTTGCAGCAACACTGTTTGTCATAAAGGCTCATCTGTTTAGTGTTGTTATGTGTCAGAGCTTCTGACCTCTGGTCCTGGAGGTGACCTGCATGTTTCAGCACTATCTCTGCTTCAGTACTCCTCAATCTGATGTGAGGTCTTCGCCATGCTTGTTAAAAACTCCAGTCACGAGTCTTTGTTGCAACAAGCTGTGCTGCAACTGGCTGAGACTGAAAACATGCAGGACACCAGACCTGGAGGACCAGGGTTGAGAAGCCCTGTATCTTTCCATTTTTACATATATGTTATGGAGAAAAGCCTTTGAGATGATCACAGTTTATCACATTAAAACACTTTGTCTGGGACATCTGGGCCCAAAGATCTAAAGAGGTGGAGAACCCCTGAGTTAATCCATATCTTACTCCTGCATGTTGGAGAACACCCCGTCCATGAACTCTGGAAGGCTGGATCCATATCACACCTGACAAGGCTGCCTGACTGAGAGTTCATGTCTCAGTGGTCATTTGGTCCATGAGTTACTCCTGCACACTCTGTGTTGGAGAACACCCCGTCCATGAAGCCTTTCTGACAAGAAACCTTTGAAAGCTCAGAGTGAAGAAGCATCATGTCAGGCTGTAGTTGAGGACTCTTCATGAGAATGTTGTGACCTGGGTGGTCTTCCTGTTCTGTTCCAGGGAGTGTCACAAAGTGGTGGATCCCACTCCGTTCTTCCTGAGCTGTGTGTTTGACATGTGTCGGTTCTTCGGCCAGCAGCACGTTCTGTGCGACCAGCTTCAGGCCTACACGGACGCCTGCCTGAGCGCTGGAGCCAAAGTCCACCCGTGGAGGACTGAGGACTTCTGCTGTAAGTCCTCTTTACATCACTGAGAGTTGAAGTCACTTCTTGACCTCCGTTCCCACATTAGCACAGCAGCTAGCAGCACTGAGGTGCTGAACAGAGCAAGTTGACAGATGGACCTTTTCCCTCTTGTGCCCCCCACAGCCCCGCCCTGCCCTCCCAACAGTTCCTACTCCCTGTGTGTGAGCTCCTGTCCAGAGACGTGTCTGGGCACGGGGGGACCACCAGGATGTGAGGACGTGTGTGTGGAGGGGTGCGAGTGTAACCCGGGCTTCATCCTCAGCGATGACAAATGTGTGGCGCTGAAGGACTGCGGCTGTGTGGACTCCAGTGGAACTTATCACCCTGTGAGTGGAAACAGCGCCAAACAACAGAACCAAACACCTCAGGTTCCCCCTGCCACAGCCGGCTGCTGACAGGGTGGCTGTATGATACAGGAGAACCATGAAGGGACGTCCAGAGAACCTCCAGACACACTGAGGAAACACAACAAACATGCAGGGACTTATGGTCTCATTCATTTGTGATGAGGCCTGCAGTTTTCAGGAGAATCACTCGGTTCAAACAGCAGATCATGAAAAAATACACTTGGTCATCACACATCACCTCCCACATGGTCGTGGTTTTCTCCAAATCAAAAACGTACCTTTCTGTAAATCTGTGTCCGTACACACCTGTCGTGACATGTCAGAGAACTTCTTCAGTGGGTGAGTGTTCACTTCTGAATGTGCTTTGTGTTTGTCAGGCGGGTGATGACTGGTACCTGGAGGGTTGTGAGCAGAAGTATGAGTGTGTTGGTGGAGGAGTGATCCAGCACAACAAGACCTGCAAACCGACTGAGAGCTGCCAGCTGCATGATGGAGAATATGACTGTCGACCTGTGGGTACGTTCAACTCAGACACCCACTGGAGGTGACCACATGCACACCAAGAGTCCCAGGAAAAGCCCTCCAGTGAACAGGACTAGCATCAGATCCTGGTCAGAAGGGTCCATCCAGAAAGAGCTGGAGGACTGCTTCAGCTCCATCTTTTTCGACACACTGTTTCTGATCAGGTCTCATCAGGTCAGGACTAGGCTGTGTTTAGACAAGCTGACTGGGGACTGACAGTCTAGTTGGGGGGCTCAGCTGGAAGTGTCTCCCCCGAATGCTCCAGGGTTTCTGTCCGTTCACTGGACACAGGGCCAGATAGTGCCAGAGTTGGTCACATTACAAGCACCTCCCCTCATGGAACCGTCACTGACTCTCCTCCAGTGAAGCCATCTCACCTGCATGGGCTGTACAGCAGTCATCCCTGAAGAGTAGCATGTTTCCACGACAGGATTCCTGGGAGAATTCAGCCAGAGCAGAGAAGCATTGGTGGGAACGCTGACCAACTCGGTGGCTATGTGGGGACTTCGCCTGAGCTGACGCGACATCACCTCAAACAGTCTTTGGACCATCCAGGAAGCTAAGACAGTCAGATCCTCCAGTTTGTCTGGGAGGTCCACTGCAGACAGGAGGTTAGGCAGTGATTGGGACAGTCCATTGAGGAATGAGCCCACGAATGCTTGCTGGTCCCAGCTGCTCTCAATTGAATCAATCAAGCTCAGGTTTGGAACAGGCGGGCAAATTCTTCCACTCGATGCTTATCCTGCCGGCCCCTTCCCAACAGCTTGGAGCTTCCCCGACTTCCCTGAGAACTTTGTTAGAGTAGTGAAGTGAGGAATGACGGACTCCAGACTGTGGAGGAAGTTGTCAGCTGCAGGTGTGGTGCGGTGGTCCCAGTGAGAGAGACGGAGGCTCGTTCCTGAAGCTGCTCTGAGCCCACTTCAGCAATGGCAGCTCGAGATGCTCTGTGAGACCCTGATCCTGGGAAGTGGCCTTGTGCTGGTCTTAGTCCAATACAGCAAGGACGAGCTCCAAAGCTGCCAGTGCCGCAGACACCAGATCTGAGTCCACTCAGTTCCTTTTCTTGCTTGATCGTACTGTCAGGGACCAAGAGTGAACCCAAATGCAGACTCTCATTCAAACATTTGAGTTTGACAGAGTTTATTTGAGTCCAGGCGACAGTAACAGTAGTGGAATCAGAAGCAGGGTCAGAGTCAAGAGATACAGAATCCAAAGCCGGGTTATCTGGGAAACGGGCTGAGTAAACCAGGGGCAGGTGAAAACATGAGTGAAGCTGAAAAAACCCTCAAAACCCAGACAGAGATGATGGAGACAAGAGGACAATGATGATCGAGGCGAGGAATATAAGGAAAGGAGCCTTACATGACCAAGGAGGAGGGGGAGATGAGAGACAACTGGACAATGAGCAGATAGAAGGAGTGAAGTGAAGACAAAGACAAAGGTGGGGCTAATGATGCACACAATGAAAACATGGACACAGGAGAGGAGGGGAGCCTCAGCCAGGGGGCAGGACCCACAGGACACTCAAAACACTGTGGAGAAATGATGTGGTTCTGTCCATGCTTTCTCCATCTCATTCTTTGCTGGGCATTTTTTGCACAAGATGAAACTGCTGAAATAAAGCAGCTAAACTGTGCTTGAAGCCACTCTCTGCTCTCGATGTGAGAATCTGGAGAGTGAACCGTGAGAGAAAATATGAAAGCATTGGGGGATTCACAAGGACTGTGGCTATGTTTTGATGTATAAGTTGTTAAGGCAGAGGCTGAAATGTGGAGGTTGGGATGAGAAAAATCCTTTTGGTTTAAATGGAGAGCCTCCCCCACTCTGGCCCTCTCCAATACACACCCATTATAAAGTCCACAAACTATTTTAATTCTTACCAAGCTTGAAAGCTCACAGTTGAAATTTGGTAGAAGCTATTGAAATGAGGTTTTCACATCTGGATGGAGGACAAAGATGACATCCATCCATCCATCCATTTTCTACCGCTTGTCCGGGGCCGGGTCGCGGGGGCAGCAGTCTCAGCAGGGATGCCCAGACTTCCCTGTCCCCAGACACTTCCTCCAGCTCCTCTGGGAGGATCCCAAGGCGTTCCCAGGCCAGCCGAGAGACATAGTCTCTCCAGCGTGTCCTGGGTCTTCCCCGGGGTCTACTCCCAGTGGGACATGCCCGGAACACCTCCCCAGGGAGGCGTCCAGGAGGCATCCTGAACAGATGCCCGAGCCACCTCAGCTGGTTCCTCTCGATGTGGAGGAGTAGCGGCTCTACTCCGAGCTCCTCCCTGGTGACTGAGCTCCTCACCCTATCTCTAAGGGAGCGCCCAGCCACCCTACGGAGGAAGCTCATTTCGGCCGCTTGTATCCGGGATCTTGTCCTTTCGGTCATGACCCAAAGCTCATGACCATAGGTGAGGGTGGGAACGTAGATTGACCGGTAAATCGAGAGCTTCGCCTTTCGGCTCAGCTCCTTCTTCACCACGACGGACCGATACAACGACTGCATCACTGCAGCCGCTGCACCGATCCGCCTGTCAATCTCACCTCCACCCGCCCCCCACTGTGAACAAGACCCCAAGATACTTGAACTCCTCCACTTGGGCTAGGTTCTCTCCACCAACCTGGGGGGGGCAAGCCACCTTCCTCCGGTCGAGGACCATGGCCTCGGATTTGGAGGTGCTGATCCTCATCCCTGCCGCTTCACACTCGGCTGCGAACCGCCCCAGTGCACGCTGTAGGTCCGGGTTCGATGAAGCCAACAGGACATCATCACAAAGATGACAACGTTTTGATATTTTAATGATGTCTCCATGTGAAAGTGCAGCAAGGGACGATGTACTTGTTCAGGGATCATTTTTTTAGATATTTCCCAGTCGACCCTCATCCATTTACATGGAGAAAAAAATTCCCGGATTTTGGGAATTTTCTTGGATTTCTATCGCCTGAATGCAGAGAAAAGTTCCCAAATTTTCCACACGTTTTGATGAGCTTTTTGTTTTTTGGTGCTGCTCCAATCTCTGTGACAGAACTAGTTATGAGACGAGAAATCAGAGGAAGATGAAAAATAAGTTTGAAATGTCGACCCTGGATGAGTCCGGCTGGGAGGGTAATCTTTGCGCCTTGCCAGAGGCAGGCAGGAGACACACAGGATGTGAGTGAATGTAGCGCACATGTAGAAACGGCAAACAATGAATTATTACTTCAGTTAGTTTTTTTTTCTTCTTAATACAGTGCAACAACATTGACTTGTGGATAAACTCCTCCAAAACTGCCTCCAGTCCATGTTTGAAAACCTCTGTGTCAAACCTGTTGTGCTCAGCGAGCTCCATGCTGAGACCGGGCCTTACCATGACCGAGACTGGTTCCTGAATGCAATGCAGTGTGTTGTTTAACATAATGCAACTTGTGTATGTTATGTTTGCTGTGTTCTGCATCACAATGGTTTGAAAAAAAAAAAAAAAAAAAAAAGACAGAGAGAAAGAAAATGTCAACTGTCAGCTTTGATTGCGTTTACAATAATATAAAGTATTTTCCACCTGAGAAATTGCGATGACATTTTTGGGTTCGAAATTGTATTTGTCGAGGTCTGAAAATGTCTTAAAAAGTATAAAACTTCAGTTTTAACCCGTTTGGCCCGACGGACCCGGTACCGGGTTCAAAATTTTTACGCTCCACTTCAACATGTGTAAAAAGTGGCTAAAATGCTGTGATGATGTTTTCTTTCAACTGTGTCTCAAACAATAAGCCTTAATCTCACTAACTGAACACTCAAACTGCACTTTGATGACCGAGTGTTTGATTTATTACAACTTTAAAATTCGTATGCAACATTTCGACACGCCCCCCTCACCCGCACCTGCCGACACAAAACGCTACAGAACGCACGGTCCGTATGCTCCATCCCAACATATTTGGTATCTCGTGAAACTAGAAAAGCTGCTCTTTAAGATGACACCAGGCAGAATGTTCTGTGAGCCGACCAGCTCCCGTCAGCGGCAAAACAAACCAAAAGCCGATCTTCACATTTCACAGCCAGCACCTCAGATTGCATGATTCTCACACACTTCATTGCCAAATCTCAAAGCTATTCACACAAAACACAACATATTTTATTTCCTTACCGTTTTCTGGTCATTTTCCACCTATCCAGGCTCTCCTCTGACCAAAATTGACTTCATAATCCTCTAGCGAAGTGAAGGAGCGTCGTGCGCCACAATGTTTATATGCTGCCTCGTGTCGCCATCTTGTGGGCTCGTCGTTAACCCTGGGGGCTCAAATCACGTTTGTTGATGTTCGACGTCTCGCGAGCTTTCCAACGATATGTTACACGTGACTGGGGGATCATCCAGCTGGGAGACAGCTTCGAACATAACACTACGAGCGCCGCCGCCATCTTGGATTGCAGGTGCGCCGGTGCGCACTGCAGAGACGCACGCGGATGGCAATTAGTGATTGTTTCTGACATATTTAGCAATTTTTTAATTCTGAAACATGCACATTTATCTTCATTGAGCTTTTTCACAGCTAATTGTACATTGTTTTTTGTTTTTTTCTTGATGCGCATTTTGCAGATATGATTGTTTACATATTTCAAAGGGTATAATTTTTTGTTTTCTCAGTGATATAATTGGCTATTTTTGTATTGATTATATTATTATAAATATATTTCAGTTGGAAGCTAAATGTTATGGTTCAGTCATGTATAAAAATGTATTTCATACGGTGCACAATACTGTGCACAATTATAAGTTTCTCCACAAAAACTATGCAGAAACTGCTAATATAGTGGCTAAATGTCAGAACCAAAGGGTCCTTTGTATATATACAGACCCTTGTAGTGGAAATTAAAGGTATTTTAAAGTCAGATTCCTTTCAAAGAAAAAAAAAAACCCACTTAGTGTAGTTTGGCACAGGTTGGTCTCCAAGTGGCCAAATGGAGGGTTCGCCTGGTACTATCCAAACTGAACCCTATAAAATCTATGTGCTTTGAGCTAATCTCATGAAACTTCGTACAGTTGTAGTCAAGGAGTTACTGAATACAGCCAGTGGCATCATTATAGCTGTCTTCATTGTCATCATGGAGTTTTTCAGTGCGGAATCTGAAAAAAAATTCGGTGAAGGTAAAAATTTCATTTTTTTCCTCTACTTTATCAAAATTTGCTCAGGCATATTAAAAATCACAGTGTTTCTGACACTGGAACTATATTCTGTAAGGTCTTAGCTATCAATTGAGACCAAGATTATGCATATTGTCCAAATAATGGTGGAGATATTGTTGATTTAAAATGGATAGGCATTTTTAGGCGAACCTTGCCACCAAAAACCCTAGGGTTTAACAGGTTAAAGTGGTGCAAGAATCCTGGTATTGAAACCACAACAAGGACGCCGCACAGTACATTAGATATTGAGGTGGATGTTGATTCGTTGTGAGGTGCAACTGATGAGTGAAATTCTTTGTGCAATGTCAGAGATTCTAAAAGATTTCATAACCCTCTTTCATTTATAGATCAACCAACTCCTGAACCAACAACTCCTGAACCACCAACTCCTGAACCAACAACTCCTGAACCACCAACTCCTGAACCAACAACTCCTGAACCAACAACTCCTGAACCAACAACTCCTGAAACAACAACTCCTGAACCACCAACTCCTGAGCCGTGTCCTCCTGATTCAGAGTATATAGAGTGTGGTCCAGCTTGTATCCCTACATGTCAGAAACCATCTTCTGCCAGCTGCACTGGCCCTTGTATCAGTGGCTGTTTCTGCAAACCAGGCTTTGTCTTCAAGGGTCGTCGCTGTGTGCCACTGGAGAAATGTGGCTGTCTTGATGATGAGAACAACTATTATGAGGTCAGTCTTTCTTCGTATTACTTCTCAGGACCCTCATTCAGATTCATTTAAACAGTGAAGAACCTGTGATTTCAGCAAGATGTTGGACACATTTATTGTTAAATGTTTCAGCCTGGTGAGGTTGTGCTTCGTGATGGGTGCACCGAGCGGTGTCGCTGTGCTGGAAACTACACCCTGGAATGTGATCCTCACTCCTGTGACCCCACAGAAGAATGCAGAGTTGTAAATGGAGTTCCAGGATGCTATCCAGGGGGTACTACCAAACTTCTCTAGTATCTTCATTTAGGCTGCTGTTAGCACTGCCAGCACACATCATGGTCCAGGAATGGACTCAGGGGCTAGGACTCTGTGTGAAGTTTTCATGTTCTTCCTGCACCTGCTGAGCTTTTGTAGATTGTGGCTTCTGTCCACAGTACAAAGATTTGGATGATGGATGGTTGGACAAATAACCTACCAATAACCAATTACCAGTCTACGAACTGAGGCATTTGTCACCAAATATCTTGTGATGCAGTTTGTTATTTCTTTTTTCTCAGATCGAGCCACTTGCATTGCAACGAGTGACCCTCACTACACCACCTTTGACCAAAAGCGGTACAGCTTCATGGGAAATTGTAGCTATGTGATGTCTCGGCCCTGCAACCAAACAGCTGTGCCATATTTTGAAGTCCACACAGACAACGAGAATCGCTATAATAATCCCAGCATTTCCTATGTGAAGGCTGTACATGTGTACGTGCACGCAGTAAACATCTCCATTCTCAAAGGAGGCACTGTGGAGGTAAGAAATGAGGGAAGGAACTGTGGAAGTAACTCATGAATAGCCAAACAGACAACAGCTTAAACCATAGGTGACAGCAGAGAAACAAGCTGTCTCTATTGAGACAAGAAGAAAGGTCCAGTAGAAAAGACTCAGAGGAACAGAACAGAGGGAGGACAAGAAGAAAGGTCCAGTAGAAAAGACTCGGAGGAACAGAACAGAGGGAGAGAATCGAGCAAGACAAACAAATGAAAATAATGAGCAAACACCAGCAGTAGAAGTCAGGAACATCCACAGGGTTTTGTTTGTGTGGGGAAGAGGATGCTGAGGATGAAGAGGATGAGTAGTAGGACAGTGAGGAGGTTCATGGATGGAGTGATGGAGGACATGAAGGAGACTGATGGAGGACACAGGACACCAGCAGAAACTGATCTGCTGGAGAAACCCCCAACAGAATTCCCCCAAACAAGAAGAGTGACTCTCTTGATGAAAAGTTGTTTGTAGATTTGACAATTTCCCATTTTTACCCTTACTAAACTGTTATGGCACGGGTCAAAGGCTCAGGTGTGAAAGACAAGCGGAGACAGAAATATGTAGATTCAGACAAGGATTTAATGTTGAGTTCAGAGTCTTGGATCGAGAGTCCAATAGTTCAGTTCCGAAGATAGAGCAGAGGACTGGTTCCCAGAGCCAGTGATGCAGGTTCCAGGCTGATGTACAATGCAGGAGGGGCAATTGAGTGACTGAGGTGGGCGTATTGTGGCAGGATAAATATGAAATTTCCTCACTATCCACATAATTTAATTATAATTGACACTTTCTATCTTATTCAGGTGAATGGACTCAAGGTCAACCTACCAGTGAGTCCAGCTGATGGTGTGTCTGTCTTCAAGTCGGGAAGCCGATACACTGTGACTCTGGACTTTGGTGTGACTGTCCGCTATGATGGCAATACCCACATGGACATCACAGTGATTAAAGAGTGAGTGAAAGCTGAACAAGCTCCCTCTTCACTCTGTGTCTTCACGTTGTTCTGAGCCCAGAAAGAGAGATCTGTTTACAGTAGATGATCAAGACATGGAGGGCTGAATGGCTTTGTGCTCTCACAGCCACTAAAGTCTCAGTGACTTATTTTCCTTGAATTGGCAGCTTTCAGAACCAGCTTTGTGGGCTGTGTGGAGATTATGATTTAAAGGCTGAAAATGACTTCCGGAAACCCGATGGAAACCTGACGACCAATATTAATGAATTTGGACACAGCTGGAACACTGATCCAGAGTGAGTATTGCACCGTTACAAGAGACTAAATTCACATTTATTAGTCTCTGTCATCCAAATATCTCGGCTCCTTAGAGCTCAAAATGATCTTTTCAGCCTTATTTCTTCAGTTAGAACTATTCTGTAATGTCAAATAGCTGAACTGCTTGGCACTGCTTCATGGCGCTGATATCTGCACTAACAGGTGTGTAAACGGCGAACCAGGCCCAATTTGCCCTCCAGAGGAGCAGGAAAAGTATGAGAGCTCGGAATACTGCGGCATGCTTCTGGACAAGAACGGACCGTTCGCTGTGTGCCACTCCAAAATCAACCCTATTGTATGCACACACACACACACACACACACACACACACACACACACACACACACACACACACACACACACACACACACACACACACACACACACACACACACACACACACACACACACACACACACTAATCAGCGCTGGCTTACCTGTGAAGCTCTGTATTAAGTGACTGTCTTTATGGAGGAAGGAGGAGTTTCATTGTTCAGATCATGCTGTGGAGTCAAATAGGAAGTCAAGGTGAAGGACACCTTTGATTTTCTGCTTTTGGAAGGAAGTCTCACTCAAACTGTTTGTCTCCAGAGCTACTTCGACAACTGTGTCTTTGACCTCTGTGAGCTGGATGGAGCCAGGCCTATTCTGTGTGACGCCATCGGAGCCTATGTCAATGACTGTCAGGACCGAGGGGTCAACATCGGATACTGGAGGAATGAGACGCTCTGCGGTGAGTGTTGGCTGATTGATTAGAGGAAGTGATGGGACTGTTCTGAATCTTGCCATGGATGTAAACCAGCTTGTTAGGAGTTCCAGAAATGATTAGTTCCCTGAGGTTTCTGCCTGGAGGAAACCTTCAATCTCTCTTCAAGCTGGCCAGAGGTGTTGAGTTGTAACTCTAACATGGACCTCACCTGCTTTTGCCCAACAGGACCCATCTGCCATCCTAACAGCCACTATGAGCTCTGTGCAGACCCGTGTCAGGAGACCTGCTCTGGGAAACCTCCCTCCTGCAGCGGGCTGCAGTGCTCTGAGGCCTGTGTGTGTGATCCTGGTTACGTCCTGAGTGCCAGCAAGTGTGTGAAGGAGAGTTCATGTGGCTGCAAACATAGCAACGGACAATACTACCAGGTACAGAGCAGTGGGCCAGACAGGCTGGACAGGAATGTGTGAGTGTTTGTGTGGAAGCACCTTCGACAGCAGTTGTGTGTGAATGGATGACAGATCATGTTCAAGGTATAACTGTCTTTCCCTGGACTGTTGATACAGATAATGACATGTCTACCGTTTTGTTTTCCTCTGTCAGCCTGGAGAGGAGTTTTATCTGGAGGACTGTACACAGAAATGCCGATGTGATGCTCCCAATGTGACCTGCACAGACTTTGAATGCCCCGCCATGCACGAGTGTAAAGTACAGGATGGGGAACTGGGCTGCTATCCCAGAGGTAAGTGGACCTGTGTCCAGCAGACAGCTGGTGTCTGGACTCTGTCCACAACATGTACACAGCATGATCCAGATCAGCTTGAGTTCTGACCCTGCAGTGAGGGTCCACTCAGACCAGAGGGGCACTTGGAGGGCCTGAAACTCTAATCATATTGATATAAGGGGAGAGATGAACTGCATTCCATTGTAAAAGAACATAATTAAATGTTGTTGGTATTTCCAACTTATGACAGGATTATTTTGTCGGCCTGTTGGAGTTGGGATTGACTTGAACTGTTCAGGATAACACTTTACTTGAAGCACCCCTGTATAACACATTATAAGTACATTATAGCACTGTATAACTATAGTTATAAACACTCATAAATGATCACAATGCTTTATAACATCAGGACCTAATCCTAACCATAACCCTAATCCTATGCTGTGTAGTGGGTGATAAACCATTGTGATCTTATATGAGTGTTCATACTTATAATGTGTTAGACCGGGTGCTTCAAGTTTAAGTGTTACCCTGTTCAGATCATTTCTAATAAATACTGTGGAGTTGGTACAAAGTGCAGGATTTTAGCAGAGATTGGACTGAATCCTGTCCCCCACAGCAGAGGTACCCCGTCTTCAGACGGATTTGAGAAGTCCAGTGTCCCTGATGAATACACACCTTACGAAGCTCGTGTTTTGGTGAACTGTGAAGCTTCAAGGCTCTTTAGATGGCTTTATAAATGGACCAAGGAGGTGGGTGCTGCTTGGTGAGCTTCAGGCTCCTTGTTCTTCTCTTTCTCTCTCAGGACCTCCCCAGGACTGTGTGGTTTCTGGAGATCCTCACTACAACACCTTTGATAAGAACTACTACACCTTCATGGGAACCTGCACATACACACTGGCCAGAAGCTGCAAAAATACCACAGGTGGGACAGTTTCTCAATCTGTTGATAGATTCAGAGAACTGATCATGAAAACACCTGCAGCATGTTTCCCTGAAAGACAGTCATACATGCAGCATTGTGACACAAACCTCAGCAGATGTTCCAGGTACTCAGACGTGTTTTGATGGGATGTTGCTGCTTCCTGTGCAGGTCCGTGGTTCTCTGTGGAGGGAAAGAACGAGGAGAGGGGAGTAGCAGGTGTGTCCTACCTGAGGAAGCTCTACGTCACCGTGGATGGAGTCACAGTGACTCTGATGAAGGCCCGAAGAACTCTGGTCAGTAATGACAGAAACACTGGAAACAATCCCAGCAGCACGTCCATCCCAGCAGACACCTTGGCTTGAATGTGAAAGGCCCGTTTTTCTAATGTGAGGCTGATGTTCTCTGTTGGTGTGTCTCCCTGGGACAGGTAAACGGGGTCCGGGTGGCACTCCCTCACTCCCCGACCCCCCTGGTGTCTCTGAGCATCGCCGGTCAGTTTGTCAACCTGCAGACCACCTTCGGTCTGAGGGTCCGCTGGGATGGAAACCATTACGCCCAGATCTCAGTGCCCAGGTGAGTATCAGCTATCTGATTCTGTCAGATAAACCAAACACTTTGACTTTAAGTCTGGCTGAAGGGCGGTGGCAGAAATCTCAGGTGGAAAGGTCAGTCTCTGGCTGATATCGACCAACCTCTGACAGTCTCAGGCCATGGACCGCTGTCCAGCTGTCCAGCTGTCCATCTGGGGATGGTTGAGCTTTTTCTGTCCGTCTCTCATGAATGATGGTGTTGTGATGGGTTCGGTTGTTCTCAGGGGAAAGAAGAGAACATCAATCCTCTCGCTGTCTGGTGCTTCTGCTTAACTCCCAGTTCAGCTCTTTGTAATGAATCCTCTCATCCTGCTCTGCTTATGATTACTCCTGAATAGGTTCACTGATATTCTAACCAGTGTTAGAATATCAGTGTTTGGTCTTGTAAATCTTCTGAAGACGTCTTCCTGAAAGCTCCTAATCCTTCTGGTGTTTGTGCCTGCAGCTCCTACTTCGACCAGATGTGTGGCCTGTGTGGAGACTACGATGGGAATCCTGGCAACGACTTCTCCAGACCAGATGGTTCTGTGGTGGGGAACGTCAACGACTTTGGGAACAGCTGGCAGACTGAGGAGGACGAAGATGACTCGTGAGTGTTTAAACCTTCATCTGTGCTCTGCTATCTGTGCTACCAGGTTCAGATCAGAGCTCCAGTGGTGTTTAAGGACTATCACTCATCATGTAAGAGCATGTTAGTTAGTCACTTACAAATACAAAGACACTCTGAATGATGGTGACATTGGCAGAGTCCTCACAATACACCGAGGTCCCTGTAATGTTGGTGCACGTTATTGTGGCATGTCTTTGTATATCAGATTGACCAACACACACACACACATCGTCTTTATAATAATCGAAAGAAATGAAGAGCTCAGATGGACTGCTGACCTGAGTGATGGATGGAGGACTGGTTGGATGAATGGTTGGATGGATGGATGGATGGATGGGAGAGAGACTGGATGGAGGGATGGTTGGATGGATGGATGGATGGATGGGAGAGAGACTGGATGGAGGGATGGTTGGATGGATGGATAGATCGATCAATTCATGGATGCATGGATGACAGAGACATGGATGGATGGATGGATTTTTGGATCAGTGATGGATGGATAAAGCATGGATGTATATATGCATGGATGGATAATGGATGGACTGATAGATGGAAGGATAGAGGGACAGATGGAGTCATGGATTGGTGATGGAGGGATGGACGGATGGTTGGATGATGGAGGGATGGATGGGAGGATTATTAAGTATGGATGGATGGATGATTGATGGATGATGGATGGATTAAGAATGGATGAAGACCTCCCACATTTCTATTTTGCATCTAACATGTTTTCTTTTTGTCACATGGAAGAAAAAAATAGCTTTTTTTGTCACAACAGATTTTACACTTGGTGGATTTCATTTGATTACATTTTTCCAAATCCTTTATGTGGATTTGTTTTCGGCAGAATGACATTAAAGGCTTGTTTCATTTTATTAATTCAATCAGTTTTAGCATTTTTTCCCCAAAACTGTCACTCAAAATGTCCTGAAGCCTTTGTTTTTGAGGTGACCTTATGATTTACACAATATATGACAATCTTCTATTTGTCACTGATTCCAATAGAATAACAACATCATGACACATCTGTTATATGTGTGAATGTCTGGGAGTTTTACAATTTAGATTAATAACTCAGTGGTTTTGTGAGAACTGATCGATAATCATCAGTCTTCATTCATCTGTAAATCCTCCTTGAACTCCTCCTGATTTGATTCCTGCTGCTTTGTGTTTGCTTTATCAGGTGTGAGGAAGGCTCTGGGGTTGGCCCCGTCTGTGACCCCAAGCTGGAGGCTGAGGTGGTGAAACCAGAAAAATGTGGCAAAATTACTGACAATACAGGACCCTTCAGGTGAGAACTGAACCAGAATATTTGGGGATTTCTGATTTCCTCATAAAATGGACTTGACCCTGTTCTTGCAGCAACACTGTTGGTCATAAAGGCTCATCTGTTTAGTGTTGTTATGTGTCAGAGCTTCTGACCTCTGGTCCTGGAGGTGACCTGCATGTTTCAGCACTATCTCTGCTTCAGTCCTCCTCAATCTGATGTGAGGTCTTCGCCATGCTTGTTAAAAACTCCAGTCACGAGTCTTTGTTGCAACAAGCTGTGCTGCAACTGGCTGAGACTGAAAACATGCAGGACACCAGACCTGGAGGACCAGGGTTGAGAAGCCCTGTATCTTTCCATTTTTACATATATGTTATGGAGAAAAGCCTTTGAGATGATCACAGTTTATCACATTAAAACACTTTGTCTGGGACATCTGGGCCCAAAGATCTAAAGAGGTGGAGAACCCCTGAGTTAATTCATATCTTACTCCTGCATGTTGGAGAACACCCCGTCCATGAACTCTGGAAGGCTGGATCCATATCACACCTGACAAGGCTGCCTGACTGAGAGTTCATGTCTCAGTGGTCATTTGGTCCATGAGTTACTCCTGCACACTCTGTGTTGGAGAACACCCCGTCCATGAAGCCTTTCTGACAAGAAACCTTTGAAAGCTCAGAGTGAAGAAGCATCATGTCAGGCTGTAGTTGAGGACTCTTCATGAGAATGTTGTGACCTGGGTGGTCTTCCTGTTCTGTTCCAGGGAGTGTCACAAAGTGGTGGATCCCACTCCGTTCTTCCAGAGCTGTGTGTTTGACATGTGTCAGTTCTTCGGCCAGCAGCACGTTCTGTGCGACCAGCTTCAGGCCTACACGGACGCCTGCCTGAGCGCTGGAGCCAAAGTCCACCCGTGGAGGACTGAGGACTTCTGCTGTAAGTCCTCTTTACGTCACTGAGAGTTGAAGTCACTTCTTGACCTCCGTTCCCACATTAGCACAGCAGCTAACAGCACTGAGGTGCTGAACAGAGCAAGTTGACAGATGGACCTTTTCCCTCTTGTGCCCCCCACAGCCCCGCCCTGCCCTCCCAACAGTTCCTACTCCCTGTGTGTGAGCTCCTGTCCAGAGACATGTCTGGGCACGGGGGGACCACCAGGATGTGAGGACGTGTGTGTGGAGGGGTGCGAGTGTAACCCGGGCTTCATCCTCAGCGATGACAAATGTGTGGCGCTGAAGGACTGCGGCTGTGTGGACTCCAGTGGAACTTATCACCCTGTGAGTGGAAACAGCCCCAAACAACAGGACCAAACACCTCAGGTTCCCCCTGCCACAGCCGGCTGCTGACAGGGTGGCTGTATGATACAGGAGAACCATGAAGGGACGTCCAGAGAACCTCCAGACACACTGAGGAAACACAACAAACATGCAGGGACTTATGGTCTCATTCATTTGTGATGAGGCCTGCAGTTTTCAGGAGAATCACACGATTCAAACAGCAGATCATGAAAAAATACACTTGGTTATTAGGGGCTGTACAAGACATAATTCACTCTGGCCCTCTCACATACATATATTCTTATGTATATGTGTATATAATATATAATATTATATCATATATATAATAATATAATATATACATACATACATATATATATATATATATATATATATATATATATATATATATATATATTACACATATTGTCATGCTCACACACACATACTGTATATTGTCCTTGCACATACATATATTGTCAAGCTTACACACACGTATATTCTCCTTTCACAAGCATAAATTCACCTAAACAAATAGGCATATATGTATGTGTACAAAGAAAATATATGTATGTAAGAGAAGAATATATATGCGTGTGCGAGTGAGTATAGTGGAAAACAAAGTTACTATCGTGGAAAAGGAAGTGCGCTGTGATTGGCTGAAAAGCTCAAGCAGGCGGGTCTTGTTCAGGTCAGTCAACATTGTAGGTGTAGTTCAGTCAGCGCTGCTGCAAGCCACTGGGGTGTTGGTAAATATTTTATCATCCCCAGAAACGGCCTGATCCTTATCCTCATGGCTTGAGCAGCAGGTTTCAGGTTGATCTGCTCCAGACTGCACTCACAGCATGGTGGAAAGTGAGAAACTCTTCAGACCTGCCAATGTCCAAGAGGCTTCAGCAGGACAAGCAGCTAACGCTAACACTACAAAGCACCCAACTGGAGGATTAGGGCAGTGTTTTTGAACCCCTGTGCCGTCGTGTAAAGGGTGAATGATGCTTTCCGTACAGATATGATGCCTTAAGACACAGTAAATAAACATACATTATGGAATAAAACTCCGCAAGCTTAATGCTGACATCTATGGAAAATAGAATGGATAAGCTAATAGTTAGCATAACAGTCACAGAACTTACTGGAACAAATTAAACTGAACATTTCACTTAATCAATACAAAGAAAAAACTCTAATTATTTCAATAATAATTGGCATATATATTCCTCAATCAGAAAATTAGACAATAAACAAAATACTGACATAACACGCAGCAAGTAGCTACGGAAGCCCGAGAGGCTCAAAACGCAAATCACACATTCATCCAGATTACAGATTCTCATCACTGTTCGTAGGGAGAATATGTGTGTGTGTGTGTAAGAGTGACAATATATGTGTGTGCAAGGAGAATATATGTGTGTGTAAGCATGAGAATATATGTATGTGCAAGGAGAATTTATGTGTATGTAAGCATGATAATACATGTTTGTGCAAGGAGAATATGTGTGTATAAGCATAAGAATATGTGTAGGTGCAAGGATAATATGTGTGTGTGAGAGGGCCAGAATGAATTATGTCTTGTACGGGCCCTCATACTTGGTCATCACACATCACCTCCCACATGGTCGTGGTTTTCTCCAAATCAAACACGTACCTTTCTGTAAATCTGTGTCCGTACACAGCTCGGGAGAACCTGTGGTGATATGTCAGAGAACTTCTTCAGTGGGTGAGTGTTCATTTCTGAATGTGCTTTGTGTTTGTCAGGCGGGTGATGACTGGTACCTGGAGGGTTGTGAGCAGAAGTGTGAGTGTGTCAGTGGAGGAGTGATCCAGTGCCAGAACACCACCTGCAAACCAACGACTGAGAGCTGCCAGCTGCATGACGGAGAATATGGCTGTCGACCTGTGGGTACGTTCAACTCAGACACCCACTGCAGGTGACCCCATGCACACCAAGAGTCCCAGGAAAAGTCCTCCAGTAAACAGGACTAGCATCAGAAGGGTCCATCGAGAAAGAACTGGAGGGCTGCTTGAGCTCCATCTTTTTCTACACACTGTTTGTGATCAGGTCTCCATAGTTGGAGTCAGAATCACCTCACTGAGAATATCTGTGTCATGTTCCAATCAGGACCAGCAGTGGCCCCATTCCAGCAAGAAACCACTGTTCCCCACAGATGTCCTACAATACAAACACATTTTGAATTTGAGGCCACTATTATGCAGCAATTCTTCAGCAGTAAATCGTCAACAACATGACAGCTGATAAACAACCACAAAGCTTCAAGACACCAGATAGTCTTCCCTCAGGTCACTTCTCACTGCACAACACTCAGACCATGACACAGCAACAACACAGACAGAGTTTTTGAGCCAGAAGCTAAAAGTCGCCCAACATTAGCACCAACCTGATCCAGAGAGTAAAGAAAAAAACCGAGCGATCACTCATCACTTGTAGATGAAATCCATTATGCCATTCTTCTTGATAAATCACTTCATGACATCCTTGTAAAATGCAGAGCAAAGCCTCAGTTGTTTTCAGTTAGCACATCCATTTTAGGTGTGAGTTGTTCTCTGCTTATAAATTCATTTTTTTCTGCAAATGGGCATCTTAAAAAAGGATCCCGAAGCAGGACCACCATTTTTTCACCTGGTGTTACTGTTTAAAGTTTCCGCCATCACCCTTCAGAATAACTGACAGTACATTACCATCATCAAACAGCCACCCATGAACCAATCAGAGCTCATCTGAAAGTCCCCGCCAAGACCAGCAGGACAACCTCCGCTGGACATAGGGCAGTCTGTCAATGACACAATAAATCTGATTGGCTGATCATACTGTCACTCAATGTCACACAACCCAGTCACAGTCAATCCATCTAGGATCCAAGGCAGCTAATGAAACTACTTCCGCCCAGCAGAGGGGACGGAGCCGAGATGCATTTAGAGGGCATACAAAGTCTTAGCTCTACAAAATAAAGCCGTTCATTTTCTGGACAAAGTTGAAAACTGGACAGGTATTTGACTCCAGGCACATTTTCCAGTGATCTTTAGATTATGGAGAAAGACAGAAATTGTTTGACGGGGCTAGCAGTGCGAACAGTACTTCCAGACTTCACACTACTGCTGTAAGATGACAATTCCACGTGACGACTCACACTGTCTGGTGAAATCATGTGGTTCTGTTCAGGCTTTCTACAGCTCCTCGTTTTATGGGTGTCTATTGCACAAGATAAAACTGCTGAAATAAAGCAGCTAAACTGTGCTTGAAGCCACTTTGTGCTCTCAATGTGAGAACCCTCAGACAGTTGAGCTGATTGTGTTTCTGTGTGGACAGGGAGTGGAATATGCTCAGCAAGTGGTGATCCTCACTACAACACCTTTGACAAACACACCCACCACTACATGGGTGCCTGCTCCTACACACTCACCAAACCCTGCAACGCCTCCTCGGACATGCCCTACTTCACCGTGGTCACTCAGAACGAGCACCGAGGAAGCAACAGGAAGGTTACCTACGTCCGAGCTGTGGTGGTCACCGTGGACGGAGTCACCTTCACTCTGGGTCAAGGTCGCCAAGTTCAGGTTCGTCGAACATGAGAGGGTTGACCTCTGTCAATCTGAAGCTCTGCGTTGTTCCAGCTGTTTTAAAATCAACCCTGTTGTTCTCCAGGTCAATGGTACAGTGGTTGTTCCACCCGTCACCTTCACCAGTGGGGTTCAGATCTACCTCAGTGGAAAGTTTGTTGTCCTGGAGACAAGCTTCGGCCTGAGGGTGAGATTTGATGGGAACCACCACGCTGACGTCTCTGTACCAACTTCCTACAGTGGCCTTCTCTGTGGCCTGTGTGGTAAGAATCAGTGTCTCCACAGTCAGATCCTCATGTCTTCATAAGTTATGAAGCACATGAAGTGATTCCATCTGCTTCCTGTGACGTTCCAGGAGAATCAGAAAGCTTCTCCTCACACATCCCCAGATGTCTTCTGATGACTGATCTTAATGTTTGCTGCTGCTTCTGCAGGAAACTTTAACGGAGACTCCAAAGACGACAACCTGAAACCGGACAATACACCAGCTGCTAACACCAACGAGCTGGGAGAGAGCTGGCAGGTTCCTGACCCCCGACCGGAGTGAGTCCCACACTGCTCAGCTGCTCATCCAAATGAGCCAGTGATCACAGACATCCAACTCATTCCAGCTCACAGGGCGCTTCAGGAGAAAAACCAACAGCTACAACATTTAAGATGAAGTTCAGTGTGTGCTCACCACTTGCTGCTGACAAGGAAGAAAAGTTGAAATTATCAATAAAGTCCCAATATTACTGATCAAGGATCAATGAAGTACCAATAAAATGGAAACATATCACTAAAGTGCCATTCAGAGTAAAAATGTATCAGAGTAACTGTAGTAGTAACTATCAGAACAGTGAGTTTTCTCTGCTGTGAATGACACACACCACTTTCTCTCCAGCTGTACTCATGGAGGAGAGGAGGAAGACTGTGATGACAAAGTGGAGGAAGAGGCCCAGAAACCCACCAGCTGTGGCATGATCACTGATCCCAGTGGTATGAAACACACACAGACACACACCGTAGTTGCTGTGTTGCTCAACGGCACTTCAACATGAGTCCAGATGAAATCCACCCATTGAACATCCATGAATCCCGCCTTGTGGAGCCGCTCAGCTCTTCTCTGGCTTGGTCCTCAGGCGTCTTTCAGCCCTGCCATGCCGTGGTGCCTCCGGAGCCTTACTTTGGAAACTGTGTGTACGACATGTGTGCCACTGGAGGAGAGACGGTGGCTCTGTGCCAGGCCATCCAGAGCTACGCTGACTTGTGCGCCGCTGCAGGAGTCCACATCGACTGGAGAAACACCACCTTCTGTCGTAAGCCTCACCGTGTGCTGGGCGGCTCATGGCTCTGCAAGTTTTCCAAGTCAGCTGTTGACCCAAACCTCTCCCCCTCCAGCTCTGAACTGCCCCTCAGGCAGTCATTACAGCCCGTGTGGCCCGGCCTGCTCCCAGCCCAGCTGTCAGAACCCTGCAGGACCCGGCGGTCCCTGTAACCAGCCCTGTGTGGAGGGCTGCTTCTGCAACCCAGGCTTCGTCCAGAGCGGAGACAAATGTGTCCCTCTGGATCAGTGTGGATGTACTGATGAAGACGGGAAGTACCGGCCGGTAAGTGAGCTTCACTGGCACAGGGACAGACCTGATGCTGGTCTCACGTTTGGTTTTTGCACAGTTTAAAACACACTGAAACAAATACAGACTGAATGAGAAACAATGAGGCTCGTCAGCGAGCATCAGTGACCGCTTCTCTTGTGTGCTGGTGCAGGTTGGAGACTCCTGGTTCACAGAGTCGGACTGCTCTGAACGCTGTAAATGTGGCGGCAATAACAACATCAGCTGCGAGCCGTGGCAGTGCAGCCCTGCTCAGGAGTGCAAAGTGGTGGAAGGAGTGCTGGGCTGTCACACCACAGGTAAGAACCCAGGGTCCACACCTGGAACCACGCTTCACAAAGCAACAGAGCTCTGAGACAAAACTGTTCAACCGCCACAAAGACAAACGGTGCTCCTTCTTCTTTTTCAAACATGACCGGGAGTGTTCACACATCACCTGAACATATCAGTGTAACACCTCTGCGTGAATCCTCCCAGCTTTTCGTGAACACTCACACACAGAGCCAGTCAAGTGTCTTTTCCCTTCTTGTACCCGGCTGGCTTCACCATCCTGCCCTGCATCAACATGGTCAACCATGGTTGGCCCCCATTCCTGCTTCCCATCTGTCCCAGCTAAGTCCCTTATTTCGACGCCCAGCTGCTACAGGGAGAGAGCAGGGAAAGTAGTGAGCACAGATTATCCACAGCTGCCTTCCCCAGGAGGCTTCACCACTGAACCACGCTCCCACCACCATACTTATCATATGACATGATGAACTGAGCATGTGTGCAGCATTTAGAATATTTTACGGGGTGTTCCGAACCATCTGTAATCAGGAGACAAATAGCTTTAATTCTCTGACTCTTAAATCCAGACCCTGCAACATGGGAATTGAACCAGCAAGTATCAGTTTTGATCTTTTTCCCCTTCAGAGCATCGGGGTGTGACCCCAGTGTGTCTCCACCGAGTTCCTAGCGGTCTGGGATGTTCCTGTAAACGGTGCACATGTCAGACAGATGTTGGTCATTTCCCCCCTCAGGTAAAGGAGTGTGCCATGTCGCTGGAGACCCTCACTACTACACGTTCGACGGTGTGATGCACACCTTCATGGGTACCTGCACATACACTCTGGTGGAGGTATGGGAAGCGTTTCACTCCGTCTTAAACACACATCTGTCACATCTGTACCTGCACCTGCGTCTGCTTTTCCATCAAAACATGAAATATGATTGTCTGACTCTTTCAGATCTGCAACACCACCAATGTAACTCCCTTCAGAATCGTAGCCAAGAACGAGGAGCGTGGTCAACCAGAGGCCTCCTACGTCCGCTCAGTCACCGTCTACCTGCCTCATGACACTGTGGTGGAACTGCAGAAGGCCCGCAGAGTTCTGGTGTGTATCAGAGTTCAACAAATATCAAGTAATAAACGAACGACACAATCAATCAATGACCGACATGTTTCCTCTTTCCTGGTTGTAGCTGAATGGACGACGATTGCGAACTCCTGTCACCATCGCATCGGTCGGAGCCAAAGTCATAACCAGCGGAGCGTACAACCTGCTGGACACTGACTTTGGTCTGCAGGTGAAGTTTGATGGTGTCCATCACCTGGAGATTACTATTCCTGGAGAGTACTTCAACAAGGTACAGACACCAAACACTGTTACTGGGTCATGCATGATGATGGTCTTCTGCTGTTTGTAGCTTACCTCCTGTTCACTCTGGAATGCTGACATTGGTGAAGGTTTAGTTCACAGGACTGAGCATTTCTGTGTCCTTCAGAGTTTTGATGTAGTGTAATAAATAATAATATGAAGTTTATGAAGTGCTTTTAGCAAAAGTGCTGCTCAAGTGTCTGAAGTGATGGAGTCCCAGGGAACCAAGAACAGAGCCTCTCCTGCAGAGCTTCAGGATTTATTGGCAGGTCCAAACATGGTTTTCTAAGTTGTGCGTTAGAATGAGCCATCTGAACATTTCCACCTTCAAGCTTTCCCAGACCTGCAGCAGCTTGCTGACAAGAGACATTAGACAGTGCATGTTCCAGATTCAAGGGTCGCTCCTCCCCTTTAGGTGTGTGGCATGTGTGGAAACTACAACAATGACTCTTCTGATGACGACCTGATGCCCGACAACAAGCCTGCCAAGGACGCCATTGAACTGGGAAACAGCTGGAAGTCTGAAGGAGACAGTGATCCCGGGTCAGTGTTTCTGCTCCTGCACCGTCTGCCAAACACAACCTTGTGTGAAATACCGGGGAGTTTATTCCACGAGTTGAAACTTCAACAAGCTGTTGACGTTTCTACCTGAGGAGGTGAAACCAGCTGATGCTGCTGTTGTTGTGCTTTTACCAGCGGGCACCACATGACTTTTGATTTAATAGATGTTTTCTGTCTTCATCTTTTCTGTGCCTCTTCTGTTGCCTGGCCTTTGACTTCAGGACCGATCATCTCCCAGCTGTGCTTTATTTCCTGATGTATCTCATAACTTCCAGCAGACTGTTCAGCCTGCTTCATCCAGGACCTCAGGACAGCCATCGGTTCTGAAGGCTCAGCTCTGTAAAGCCTGACTGAGTTTCTCCTCTGCAGCTGTCAGCCTGACACTCGTCCAGACATCCACCTGAACTGCACCGCCGAAGAGGAGACGCTGTTGGAGGCTCAGTGTGCTGCGGTGATCCTCTCCGACCGCTTCAAGCCCTGCCACGCCATGGTGCACGCCGAGGCTTTCCTGGGTAACTGCATCTATGACATGTGCCAGTACGACGGCATGCAGGCGACACTGTGTGACAACGTGGAGGCGTACGCTCAGGCCTGCCACAGCGCCGGGGTCACCGTCAGCTGGAGGAACAGCACCTTCTGCCGTGAGTTACTGCCTCGCTGATGAAGAGCCGCACAGACGCTCCCAGCCACCTGACCTTCATCAGCACTTCCTTCCTCTCCCTGCAGCCCTACCGTGCCCTGAAAACAGCCACTACTCAGACTGCACTGCCCCCTGCCCCCCCACCTGCTCCGACCTCTTCCCCCTCTCCTGCCACCTTCCTTCCACCACCTGTGTGGAGGGCTGCCAGTGTGACGCCGGCTTCGTCCTCAGTGACAAGACGTGTGTTCGTCTGGAGCAGTGTGGCTGTCTGAGCCCAGATGAAGAGTACTATGATGTGAGTGAGGCACTTCAACAGCGAGTCCTGATCACTGAAGACAGGCTAGAACGAGCAGAAACTCCATGTTGGAGGAAACAGTTGGCACGAAATTTACTCCAAAGCAAAGTCTGTCAGGACCAGCAGTGAGAATCCTCCTCAGTCTGTGCATGATTTCAAACCATCAGTGACAAACTGATGAAAGCCTCAAAGGAAAGTGCTGCTATAAGATGACTTCAGAACATATAGAGTACATCGCAACATACAGAAACCTCCACAACATATAGAATCCTCCACAACATATAGAATCATCCACAATGTATAGAATTCGCCACAAATATGGAAACCATCACAACATATAGAACCCATCACAACATCCTCCACAACAGATATCATCCATCACAGAATATAGCATCCGTCAGAACATATAGGATCCATGACAACACATAGAATCCTACACAACATATAGAACCAATCACAACATATAGAATCCATCAGAACATATGGAGTCCTCCACAGCATATAGAATCCGCCTCAGGACAGATTAGCCTGGATCCATACAGTTAATATCCAGTTGTAACTCTGTGTGTGTGTGTGTGTGTGTGTGTGTGTGTGTGTGTGTGTGTGTGTGTGTGTGTGTGTGTGTGTGTGTGTGTGTGTGTGTAGGTTGGGGACTCCTGGCTGACAGATGAATGTACTGAGCTCTGTGAGTGTAACGCCGGTGGCACCATCACATGTGAGGATCACCGCTGTCAGTCGAACGCCGTTTGTGAGCTGGACAAGTCTGGAGAGCTTTACTGCAAACCCACTGGTGAGTTCACCGTCCTCACACACTGCATGTATCAGCAGGTCTGACTGCTGCAGCACGTCTGTCTGAACGTCACTTTCAAACCCTTTAGTGTGTTTTCTGAGCAGAGGTCTGTGGTTGTGTCTTCCTCTACAGGGTTCGATCAGTGCACCATCTCTGGGGATCCTCACTACCGAACCTTCGACCGCTTCAAGCACCACTTCCAGGGTGCCTACACCTACGTCCTGACTCAGGGCCACAGCCTGCAGAGCTCCCAGGAGCAGCTGATGGTGAGAGGAAAGAACACCCAGCGTGGAGCAAACAAGAAGGTGTCCTTCTTGGATGAGATGCTCATCGATGTTTATGGAGTCAACGTTCACTTCCAGCAGAAGAACAAAGTCCTGGTGGGTCCCTCACCCATGAGAAACGGCTCCTCTCTTCTGTCAGGACACTAAATTCTACTCTTTGTGTCTGGCTGGCAGGTGAACGGGGAGCGTGTGAGTCCTCCTCTTAGTCCGGTTGATGGTTTGACCATCACCATGAACTCCAAGCAGGTCCAGCTCACCACTGCGTTTGGACTCACTGTTCGCTTCGACGGGAAAAACCGCGGAGGTAAAAGAGGAAGACGTTCATGTTCTCCCTGACTGAAGCTGTCAGGCTGCCTCCTCAGTAACGGTTTTCCCTCCTCATCAGAAATCGAGCTGCCAACAACCTACAGAGGCTCTGTCAGGGGGCTGTGTGGCAACAACGACGGCATCACCAGTAATGAGTACACGAAGCCCGACGGGACGGTGGTCCGAGATCTGGACTCATTCGGCAACAGCTGGAGGGTCTCAGACCGGGACGTCGGTCTCCTGAAGACCTCTGAGCTTCCCATCACAGTCCACGTTCACAGGTAGGAACGCACTCTTAACCAGGAGTCCAACCATCACCACTCCTCCAGAGCAGCTCATTGAAGGTTCATACTCCTCTGTTCCCTGAAGAACTTCAGTTCTGCAAAGTGGAAACCAGACCCGGACTTCGGTTCTGACGAGACAGCCTTAACCCCTTAAGCTCAGATCGGCCGCCCACGGGCCGGTCAACTTCTCCCGATGCATTTATCAAATATCCAGACGCATTTTGCAAATTCCACAGACGTACTATGTACCGTTAGAAAGCTGATATTCTCATGAATCCGCCGGTATAAACCACTTTCAGATGTGATTACCACAGCGGGTAATAAAAACACATTTGTCCAACATACAGCACATTAGGTAAACAGCACAACTCACCTTTGGAGGCTCATAACTGATCACAGATGATCCATAATCCAGATAATCCAGCAAAAACTGCCACAGTCCAAATGAGAAAGTATAGCCTTTTGTCCAAAAAATGTCTTGGAATAAGCAAATAATCCAGAATTAGACGCGCCACCGCGCATCTCTCCGCATGCGCGTCCGATAATAATCAATTTTTGTATCAGATAAAAACATCCAGACGTCTCTCACTCGCGCTGAGGATATCCAATATGGCGACTGATCGGTTTCCGTTGCTTATTCATCATATTTCAACCAATCAAGTGACTCATCCCGCCCTCCGATGGCTAACCAGCCAACTGCTGCCAAAACTGATGGACCCATGTCATCGGTCGTCATCACTCGTCATCAATGTATTCTGAGCCAATCACGTCGGTAGAAATGTTTGACTGACAGGGCTGGTAGCCAATGAGCTTGCTGAATGGCTGGCTGGCCCGCGAGCGGAGTTTTGTGACTTCTCAGACATCTGCTGAGGGATGCACCTGCTGTCTATCCCTGCTCCTCTCAGTCTGAGTGCCTTATCCCACACTGAAGCCTATCTGAAGTGATTTTTTGAGTACTTTATGAGTTTTTGGAGTGAAAATAATGTAAAAACGGGCCAAAAACCAACATATACCATTGTACAGAGGGCATCCAGAGGGTATACAGAGGATGTCCAAAATTGACCCTGCCGGGACATAGCAGTACCAATACATGTGTGAAACACTCATTTCTTGTAGTACTGCTCTGACATTTTGACCTGAACGATGTAAGACCCCAGGCTTTAGCAAAATTGTGTTTTCAAGCTATTTCAGTGCTTCCACACTTATTTCCAGGTGTTTTATGAGGGAAAAAATTCAGGCGAGAATGAAATTCATCCTAATTCAGTGTGCTGCAACATGAATAAATGTGTGCCAGTTGCACCTAGAGTAATTCTGGCTGCACTGGGTGAAAATACAGGTTGTCAGCTTTCAAATGAGACCCCAACCATGCATGTACTCCAAACAGTTCAAGAACAGCATTCAGTTTACTTTGGGTACGTCTTTAGTTGAACTTGTAGGCGAAAATGGCCCCAGGGTTAATTTTCATTGAACTGACGGAAACAGCTGAGCTGAGATGAACGGTGACGGACTGACTGAACTGTGACTTCACTCAGACGTGTTTCTGTGCAGGCGAGATGTGGAGACGGATCCAGATTCAGGATTTGCGACTGAAGAATGTTCTCCGACCCAACTGGAGAACTACAACAGTTCGAGTATATGTGGAGCCATGTCCGACCCTGCTGGACCGTTCAGCGCCTGCCACCAACTCCTGTCTCCAGAGGCCTTCCAAGAGTGAGTAGAGCATGTTCCACCAGAGGGTCACAGGTTCCACCAGAGGGTCACAGGTTCCACCAGAGGGTCACATGTATAAAACTGCTGCACGATGTGTGTCGTGAAAACTGAAAGCAGACTCTGACACTGAGTGTGTGTGTGTGTGTGTGTGTGTGTGTGTGTGTGCAGAGACTGTGTGTATGACCTGTGTGCGGAGAGCGGCAGTGAGGAGCTGCGCTGTGCCAGCCTGGAAGCGTACGCTGCAGCCTGCCAGCTGGCCGGAGTCTCAGCGAACACCTGGAGGACGCGGCTCGGCTGTGGTAAGAAGCTCGCCACACACACCTCCTGCTGTTTGGGAGCACTTTCAGTCCCCGACACCTTCAGGACATGCGACCCGTTCAGGTTTCCGTTCAGCTTCCACCTCAGTAGGAGGAGCCTCCGAGCCAATAGAGTGGTGGAGGCCAGGGCCGGTCTGAGGCGGCAAGAGACCTTTCTATCAGGACGAATGATAAGAATAGCTGAGAAAGCAAGAGGAGGAGCAGTTTGGCCGTATGCTCTGCTCCAAATCTGCTGGATCTTTGGATCCAGACTGAAACTGCTGCTCCTTTTATGGCTTTTCTAGTTTCACTCATCACCAACACATGTCACTGGTGGAAATGTTCACTTCACCAAATTCACAGCCAAATGAAGTCAGCGGTCTCCCCGGCTGACCTCTACACTTGTCCTGTTACTGTGTCTGTTGACCTCGGCGGGGCCCGCCCCACATCTTGAGAACCACTGCTCTGTGTGTCTGAACGGGATGATATCCCATCATGCCACGGTTTGAGAATGAAGGAACGGTGTCCTCCCTCCTAGCCCCCAGCTGTGATGCCAACAGCGTCTATTCGCCCTGCATGACGTCTTGCCCCGCCTCCTGTGCCGACCTGGCGGCCCCCTCGGAGTGCGACGCCCCCTGCAGCGAGGGCTGCCAGTGCGCCGCCGGCTTCGTGATGAGCGAGGGCGCCTGCGTGCCGTACGCCCAGTGCGGCTGCACCTTCCTGGACAGATACTACCCCGTAAGTGGCCCCAGCTCGCCGTCGACCCGCCTCCCACTCACCCCACCCTCTGACTCCATCTCACCCCGCCCTCTGCCTCTGCGTCACCCCATCCTTTGCCTCCGCCTCACCCTGCCCTCTGCCTCCGCCTCACCCCGCCCTCTGCTCCGCCTCACTCCGCCCTATGCCTCACCCCGCCCTCTGCCTCCGCCTCACCCCGCCCTCTGCTCCGCCTTACAGCTGGAGGCCACGTTCGTGACGGCGGACTGCTCCCAATCCTGCGAATGCACCGCCACCGGAGTGGTGTGCACACCCAAGACCTGCAGGGACGGCGAAGTGTGCACCGTGTTCGAGACCAGACGGGACTGCTACCGAGGTGAGAGCCAAGCTTCTGAAGGGGACGTGTCCCACGTGTCTCCACAACCAGAGCACCAACGAGAGGAAAGCTCCTCTTTTTCACCACTTCAGAAGCATCAGTAACAAACAGGAGCTGCAGTTTGATCGTTTGCCCTGAAAGTGTAGAATTGTTGAAGAGGTGGAAAACTTGACCAGTAAATGTCTTTAACATGCAGCACTGTTAAAATCCAGTCGCTGCTTCAATGTATATTGATCAGTGGTGTTCAGACGAGACGGCAGTGTGTGAGAGCTGACTTCTTCCTGGAGCTGCAGGAATCTGTTCATTCACTGAAGATTCATCGTTTTGTTTCAGTGGAAAAGTTCAGTTTTAGACCTTTGATGGACTCTTGACGGAAAAGAAGAGGAACTGAATCATTTCTGATGATTGTTACACACTCTCACCCTCACACACTCTCTCACACCCTCACACACACTCCTGTGCTGCTGGCTGTTACAGAGACGCCCTGCCTGAGTGAGCCCTGTGAGAACGGAGGAGTGTGTGAGGAGAGCGGCAGCAGCTACACCTGCACCTGCCCCGACGGTTTCCAGGGAAACAACTGTGAGATACTAGGTCAGTCGCACCCTCCCTCACTCACACACACACACACACACACACCCACACTCTCGCACACCTTCACACAGCGTATGCGCAATGTGGTCACAAAATCTGGGCTGCTCCGAGCCTCTTCCTTTCCAGCGCCCAGTCTGTTGTCAACAAACTGGACGAGATACGACTGAGGACAACGTCCCACGGCATGGAAAGCTGCGTGACGTTAAAAACAGAGACCTGGCTGGACAACTGGACATCACTCCTGCTGATCTGGACAGACACCAGGCTGCTTACAGAGCAAACAGATCAACAGAAGACGCCGTCTCCACAGCACTGCACACGGCTCTGACCCACCTGGAGGCTCCCAGCACCTACGCTAGAATGCTATTTGTCGACTGTACATCAGCATTCAACACCGTCCCCCCCCATAAACTGATGACCAGGCCACCTGGGACTGGACTCCACCCTCTGCTCCTGGATCCACAGCTTCCTGACCGGCAGACCTCAGAGTGTCATCCACACCCACACTGAGTACCGGAGCACCTCAGGGCTGCGTCCTCGGCCCGGCCCTCTTCACACGTGACTGGACCCCCATCCCCCATCCAACACGACTGTGAAGTTTGCTGATGACACGACCATAGACCCCCCCCACCCCCCCCCCTCCCTCTGCAAAAATGAGAGGAGGTGGAGAGGGTCAGCAACATCAGGTTCCTGGGCCTCCAGAAACCAGCAGACTGAAGAACAGCTTCTTCCCCGCCATCACACCCCCACCCATCACACCCCCACCATCACACCCCCACCCATCACACCCCCACCCATCACACCCCCCCACCCCATCACACCCCCACCCCATCACACCCCCACCCATCACACCCCCACCCCATCACACCCCCACCCCATCACACCCCCACCCATCACACCCTCACCCATCACACCCCCACCCCATCACACCCCCACCCATAACACCCCCCACCATCACACCCCCACCATCACACCCCCACTCCTCTGTCAATAAGAGCCCTACTGAAACACTGGACCACTTCAGCAGCACTGACCACTTTATTATGTTTGCATATAGTCTTTTGATGCTCCTTTTATTAGTATTTTTTTTAAGAGTACTCTTTACTTGCTTTTATTCTCATCTGCACTGCTGCTAATTGTCGGGTTCTTCCAGACACATTTTGCTTGTACCTCACACACACTCTAACGGCTGTGCTGCCGCCGTTGCAGACACCCCCTGCCTGAGTGACCCCTGTCTGAACGGAGGAGTGTGTGTGGAGAACAGCAGCAGCTACACCTGCACCTGCCCCGACGGCTTCCAGGGCAACAACTGTGAGGTGGAGATAACAGGCGGAGGAGGCGGAGGACTGGGTGAGTCCGCCTCAAGATTCTGTTTTCCCTTTAGTGTCTTCATGGAATTCAGGCAGGCATCCATCCATCCATCTAATTCATCCGTTCATTCAAGTCCTATACTGGGTCTACAACATCTGTTTCTTCCGCTTTCCACCAAAGAAGCCAAAAAAAACCAAAAACTTATTTCTCGCTCAAACATGTTTCACCAAAACTGCATCATGTTACATTTAGGAAGTTTAGGAACTTCATCTGAGATCTGTTTTCAGCTGCCTGATCAATTGTCGCCATTTTGGAGTCATACTGGTAAAAATAATTCATGCTTTATGTTTTTAATTGTTTCAGTCAATTTGGTGCAGGTTTAACGACACAAACTTTCTGATTGAGTGTGATCAGTTGGCACAGTTGTCATTACAGAGCAGCCGTTGAGTCCCATGTGGTTCCACCTTGGTAATTTATCCTCTTCGTCCACGTCGGAGTCACACCGTTAGAAAGACCAGCCTGGTTCTGAACAGCGCAGTTTTATTTCGATTGCATACGAACTTCACATCGTAGTTTCAGTTTGAGACATCGGAGCCTGATGAAGAGTGAAACTGTCTTACAGAAACCAAGTGGATCATCCTGATCGCCGTGCTCGTCCCAATAGTTGTCATCCTCACCATCACCATCATCGTCGTGTGTGTTTGCAGATGCAAATCCAAGTAAGTATTGTGTGTGTGTGTGTGTGTGTGTGTGTGTGTGTGTGTGTGTGTGTGTGTGTGTGTGTGTGTGTGTGTGTGTGTGTGTGTGTGTGTGTGCGCGTGTGCGTGGCTTTTTCATTTTTCCCATGGAAACAGCATGTATGAATGTAATGGGAGGGTTTGTTGGCTCGGTGGCTGTTCAGAGCAGAGCTCCAGTGTGTTTGGTGTTTGGTCTGAGCTCCAGTCTGCTCAGCCGACTCATCCTCACCTCTTCTCCCCTCAGGAAACGGAAGCAGGAGCAGAAGGAGAAAGACAAACCGTTCAGAATGACACCTACAAGTAAGGATACGTCCTCATCCTGGAGAAACAGCTCCACTAAAATAAACCCTGACAGAGTTCATTATGAGCCCAGCATTAATTAGAACATGAAAATAGGAATAGAAATAGAAAAGTCCTGCTAGCTGCTGCCGACAGCAAAGTGCCAGCAGTAATGGAACATTCCAGGATCTATGTGTGTGCGTGTGCATGTGTGTCTTTGTTGACAAGACATGAACAAGCAGAAAAAGATGAAATAATATGGGGGGGGGGCTTGAAAGTTGAAAAAAAAAAGCATTAAAATAGCACTGAGAGTAGAACATTAAGCATTACGGTAGAGTCAGAGCAACAGAGCAGCTTAATGGAAAAATCCAGACTGATCAAGGAGCAGTCAGCACAACAGGTGTGTCTGTTGCCACGGAGACCAGCTGCACTCAGCAGGTGTGTCTGTTGCCACGGAGACCAGCTGCACCCAGCAGGTGTGTCTGTTGCCACGGAGACCAGCTGCACCCAGCAGTTGTGTCTGTTGCCACGGAGACCAGCTGCAGCCAGCAGGTGTGTCTGTTGCCACGGAGACCAGCTGCAGCCAGCAGGTGTGTCTGTTGCCACGGAGACCAGCTGCAGCCAGCAGGTGTGTCTGTTGCCACGGAGACCAGCTGCAGCCAGCAGAACAATGTCAGACTTCAGAGACCATTCAATCCTCCGTGTTCCCCATGAGAACAGAGCTCTGAATGGCTCGGTTTGGATTGAAGCCGTTCTGGACTGCAGACACCCGGTAACACTCTCACTGTGTTTCTCTGCAGGCGCTCCGTCATCCAACCCGTATCAATGGACGAGACAAAGAACCACACACATGTGAGCACGTTTCCACAACCCCAAGAAAGAAGCTGGCCTCGACTCCATGAAGGAACTCGATGTGTTTTTGTGCTGAAGAAGTGAATATTTTAAATATTGTGTGATGCCTTAACTTATACTTTTAACGATGTGTCCATGTCAAATGTGACCTGTAATTCAAATGATGCAGCGCTTGTGTTTGTGCTTCTCGTGTCTATTTTTAGAATTAAATGCAATCAAAGAAATTCAAAACGTGTTTGTCTTTTTATTCAACACACACACTGTTGTTGATGACATCACTGTGATGTCATCATCATCAAAGGGCTCGCTGTGTCTGAGTGAGCTCATTCAAACCGCAGAACCAGAACCAGAACCAGGAACTCTTCACTCCTCTGCACTAAATCTGAACACTGCAAACATGGAAGCAGGCGGAGCTCCACCGCATGAGGCCAAGCTCCCACAGGCTGATGGGAAAACAGCTGCGGGGGCTTTTAGACAGGGATCCCCCACCGAGAACGAGACCCGCCTGGCGGCCCCGCCCGCTGAGGGCGGCGGCGGCGGCTGTGACGAGTGTCGCCTGGCGGCAGTCAACAGGACCAGAGCTTTACGGGAGCTCGCTCTGATCCAGGAGGCGCTGGAAGAGGAAATCTTGGCTGAAGATAAAAGATCAGAGGAGCTGCTGAGGGCGCTGACGGAGGAGCTGCTGGAACAGAAGAGCCGGACTGAAGGACTGGACGAGGACGAGCAGGAGCTGGACCGGCAGATCCAGGAGGCCCGGGAGGAAAACGCTGCACTGGAACGGGAAATGAGCAGCATCGAGAGCCATCTGGAGGGAGCGCAGGACTACAGCCGGGGGCTGTTCAGCCTGCTGCTGCCAGCCTGGGGGGAGACCGAGGACAGCGACGGGGGGACGGGGGCGGGGTCGGGGGCGGAGCAGCCGCTGGGGGGAGTCTTCAGCCCGCAGGACGTCCTGACTCAGATCTCCAGGCTGACGCATAAATGCCTGGCTGCGTCTGAAAAGTGTTCCCAGCAAGAGAGGGAGCTGGCGTCGGACAACAAGGACGTCCAATTCCAGGACATGAGGGACGAAGTGGACAAGCTGGACCTGCAGCTCAGCGCCATGAGGGACCAAATGGACAGGACAAACAACAGGCTCAAAACTCTCAAGACGACAGTCCTCATCTTCCAGTCGTCCAAAGCGGTAGAAGAGCAGGACGCCATGCTGGACGCTCTGGACCGCAGGGTGACCGCGGTGTGCGAGTCGCTGTGTGTGGACCAGAACCGGATCGCGTCCCTCAACACCCTCGGGAAGCTGGGACTGGTAGAGTGCCAGCTGCAAGCCTGTCTCCAGCAGCTGGACGGCTTACCGAGGGGGACGCGCGCCGTGGACGTCCTGCGGCGCGAGCTGAGACGCCAGGTCAGGAGACACCAGGAGGAGCAGCGGTGGCAGCGGGACGCCGAGAGACGAGAGCGGACCAGGAGGACGTGCACGAGACGGCTCCTGTGTGAGCCCCAGAGGAGTCTGGGACGACAACTCAGGCCCAGATCCGTCCTGCGTCCTCCGGCCAAGCCAAAGGTGGTGGTGGACAGTGAGGAGCCCCCCACCCCCACTGAATATGACCACTACACCCTCCCCCTCAACCACTGAGAACCAGGACGGGACGAGACGAGGTGGGGAGACGAGACGAGGTGGGGAGACGGGACGAGGTGGGGAGACGAGACGAGGTGGGGAGACGGGACGAGGTGGGGAGACGAGACGAGGTGGGGAGACGAGACGAGGTGGGGAGACGAGACAAGGTGGGGAGACGGGCAGCTGTAACCAAGCACAAGAGCAGAACGAGCTAGACGAACCAGCAGAGGGACTCCACTGAATGGGTGGGAGGTAGAGACCGGACCGGACCGGACCGGACCGGACAGAGATATGGATTCATCAAAAGAGTGAGTTCGACATGAGGTGAGGCAGAAAGACACAGCTGGAAAGAGACAGACGAGGACCCAGAGGAGGACGGGGGTCCAGCCGGGGGACGGGACCCGAGACATTCAAACTGGAGGAAACCTGAAACACAAACACTCAGAGAAAGAAACGACACCCGCAACATGAGAAAGAGCCACTGATCCAAGAGAGCCCCGGCCCTGCAAAACCAGAAAGACCAGATGACAGCACCAACAGGAAGTTAAAACCAGAGAAAACCAGATGACAGCACCAACAGGAAGTTAAAACCAGAGAAAACCAGATGACAGCACCAACAGGAAGTTAAAACCAGAGAAAACCAGATGACAGCACCAACAGGAAGTTAAAACCAGAGAAAACCAGATGACAGCACCAACAGGAAGTTAAAACCAGGAAAAAAACTGCTGCAAAGAGTTGAAGTCGATTCAAAACAGTTAGTCGATTGTTTATTGAAGCCGAGTCTCCAACATTCAGTTCTGGTTACAACCCAGTTTATTTCTCTTGAAATGGTCTAGATGTGTTTAAAGAGAGAAGGTGTCACATGACTTCACAATAAAGAACATAAATACCTTGTCAACGCTTCAGTGCCTTCATGACTTTAGGAGGAATAAACGAGAAACGGAAATGAAATGTTCCTATGAGGACCCTGCAGTGCTAACCGAACCAACCAGTTACCAGGTCCTCCTCTCTGGAGCCCAACACAAAGAGCTTCAAGTCAAAAACATGTCAACTGATTGTTGGAGCCCAGGACTTCCGTCCGGCCGACTCCACCCGGTTCTTTTATTCTGTGCTTGGTATGAAAAACGCCAAAACGACTGACTTCAAATTATTACCATTTATTTAAGTACATCCAGATGTAATGCTCAAGGCTGGGCCTTACAGGGAAAGATACGAAGTATTTCGCCCCAAAAGGATCCTGATTGTTGATGAAACAGAGTTTTTATTCCATGTTCTTCTGGGCTGGGCCCCGACAGAGAGGTTGGACTTTGTTTGCAATTGGACAATTTGATATTGATGTCAGCTGCCAACCAAGAGCTGACATCCTTATCCAGTATGTTTGGAACACTAGTGAGTGTGTGTTGGTTTCTCCGGAACGTGTGGGTATGTTTACACTTTAGCAGAACATCTTATAACCTTGGTGTACTTCTCTCAAGAATGGCCTAATGTGGGGGCGCTAGTGAGCACCATATGGAGTAGGAGTGTTTAGCTTGAGCTCCTCGCTATGCTCTAACAATTTCGGTCAAAAAGCCTATTTAAAAAACATTTGAAGAACTATTTTGCACAATTTTTGACTTGTGAACTGTTCAAGATGACAAGGCCAAAAGCAGACCGCGGAAAGAAGCCGGATAAAACCCCCAATGACGAAGACGGACATTCGCCGTGCCAGCAGGATGCTGCAGCTGCGGAGCCGGTAAACCTGACTGACTCAGCAAGTGTCCTCTCTGCAATACAAAATATGAGTAAAATGATGACTGATCGCTTTGATGCATTGGAGGCATCGATTGCATCCACCCAAGCTTCATTATTGAGCCTCGGGAACCGTGTGAAAGAAATAGAGGAAGCTAACTGTGAGTACGACCGGCGCCTCTCAGTGTTGGAACAATCTTGCAGAGAGTTGCGCTCAGAAAATGGGGCACTTCGCTCGAAAATGATAGACCTCGAAGCTCGCTCCAGGCGTCAAAATATCAAGATTGTGGGTCTCCCTGAACAGATTGAGAAGGGGCGCCCTACGGAGTTTATAACGGAGTTTATCCCGAAGCTTCTCGGTGCAGATAACTTTGAAAGACCAGTTGAAGTGGATCGAGCACACCGCGTGGGAGGCAGCTACGCGCTGGAGACACACGGCCACGCATAATGATTGCCCGGATTCATCACTTCCAGACCAGGGAGAAGATATTGCAGCTTGCCCGTCAACAGTTTCCTCTTCGCTTTAACGACAAGGTAGTTCATATTTTCCCTGACTACCCAGCAGAGGTGATGAAGGAGCGACAGGCTTTTGATGGGGTTCGTAAGAAGCTCCGGGATGCTGATGCGCGGACTGGCTTTATCTATCCGGCACGGCTGCGAGTGACCCACGGAGACATTGATAAAGTGTTTTCCACTCCGCGGGAAGCTGAAGTCTTTGCAGAGACTTTAACCTGAACGATGGATGTGTCTTTGGTTAAAACAAGCCTGGGTATGTGTTTTTCTTGCTCCAATTAATCTGATTAAGACCATTTTTTGACCGTATTGATAATTGTAATTTTTGATTTGCAAGTGAGAGAGCCAAAGTATTAGTGGTAGTTTTGTTTGTTATGGACCGGCAACCCCTAAATGGTTTTTTGGGATACAGGCTCTCAGTTTTGAAAAGTGGGACGGGGGGTGGGGGGTTATGTTCATTTGTGACTTTTCTTTTTTTTTTTTTCTCTCTTTTCCAAGGGATGCATTCGCCTTCATTGCTGTTGCTTTAATTATATATGCATTCTTGTCTAGCTTCAAAAGGTGGCGGTATTACTTTTACCAGTTGGAATGTAAGGGGAATGGGTCATGTGTTAAAACGCACGAAGGTGTTCTCTCATTTAAAATCCCTTCATGCTGACATTATTTATCTTCAGGAAACGCATGTCAGGCCTTCAAAAGAAAAGTTACTCAGGTGTAGCTGGGCCAGTCAGATCTTTCAGTCTACTTTTTCCAGTAAAGCAAGAGGAGTAGCAATTTTAATACGTAAAAATGTTTCATTTAAACACATCTCTACAATTAGTGACCCAAACGGCAGGTTTATTGTGGTGACAGGCTACATTTACTCATTGCATGTTACACTTATTAATATTTATGCTCCAAATTTTGATGAACCATCTTTTTTCAGCAAAATATTAAATCTACTCCCCAGCTCCTCTGACACACGCATTATTATGGGTGGTGACTTCAATTGTGTACTGGATAGTTTCCTGGACAAGTCTGTTCCTACAACCCAATCATCTGCATCCTCCACGATGTTAAAGAATTTAATGTGTTCTATGAATTTAGTTGACATATGGCGACTGCAACATCCTACAGCCAGGGATTATTCTTTCTTCTCACCGAGACATAAATCATACTCAAGAATAGATTTTTTTATAATGGACTCCGATTTGATATCTAATGTGATCTCCTCAAAGTATCACAGCATATTAATTTCTGACCACTCTCCAACTTCGCTGGTTCTTGACCTCAACCACCAAAAGCAACAATTTAACTGGCACTTTTACCCCTCATTACTTTCTGATAAGTCATTTGATCAGTTTTTATCTGTGAAAATTTCCGAGTTTCTTGAAACTAATGATAACTCAGAGGTAAACGACTCCATACTATGGGAGACCCTTAAAGTGGTGATTAGAGGACATATAATTTCATTTGAAACTTGGATGAGAAAGGAAAAACGAAAACGTCTTTCAGGGATAGAAGCTCAACTTTCAAAATTAGAAAACTCTTATAGATCGTCATCAAATATTTCTTACCTACAGAATATTATAAAGTTAAAATATGAATACAATACAATTTTAGCTGATCAAGTACAAGGTCAGTTATTAAAATTAAGACAAAAACATTTTGAATTGGGGGATAAACCTCACAAATTATTGTCCCGGCAACTGAGAGGTTTGCAAGCTAGTAGAACCATTCATAAAATAAGGTTAAAAAACTGGAGAAGAAGTTATTGATCCTAAAAGTATTAATGACCGCTTTAAGGAATTTTATCAGGAGTTGTATATGTCTAAAGCAAAAGGAAACATTTCCAATTGGTTGGGCCAGCTAGATCTCCCCAAATTAAGTAAGACTGCACAGGATGCCATAAACGCAAACATTACAGCTCAAGAAATTATAGATGTAATAAAGTCATTTTCTAATGGAAAGACTGCAGGTCCGGACGGTTTTGGCATTGAGTTGTATAAAAAATATCCTGAAAAGTTGGCTCCCCTTTTACTAAGGATGTTTAATCACTCCTTTCAGACTCACAAATTCCCAGATACTTTGTATGAAGCTAACATTTCATTAATACCAAAAGAGGTTAGAGATGAGTTGGAAGCCTCATCATTTCGACCAATTGCCCTGCTAAATTCTGATATGAAAATTTTTACAAAATTATTGGCAAATAGGTTAAACAAACACATAGCTTCTATTGCCCTTACAGATCAAACTGGTTTCGTTCCCAAAAGGTTTGCTTTTTTTAATGTTAGAAGATTGATGAACATAATTTACCATAAATATGAAAGACATTACAAGGTTGCCGCCCTCTGTTTGGATGCAGAAAAGGCATTCGATCAAGTAGAGTGGGGATATATGTTGAAAGTGTTTGAGGAGTTTGGACTTGGTTCCAGATTTGTGTCATGGATCAAGTTAGTATATACTAAGCCCTCGGCATTCGTTCTTACTAACCGAGAAAAATCTGCCTCTTTTCTACTACATCGTGGGACACGACAGGGCTGCCCTCCTAGCCCTCTCTTATTTGCAATTGCCATTGAACCTCTGGCCATTGGAGTCAGGCACCATCCCCTTTTGAGGCCTATACATTTGGGGAATGTAGACCACCACCTTTCCTTATATGCAGACGACATTGTTATTTTCCTGTCACAACCAGAGCAATCTATCCCAGTATTACTTAGCCTTCTAAAATCATTTGGTGATATCTCTGGATATACAATTAACTGGCAAAAAAGTGAATTCATGTCCTTTGGCGCAAATCTTGATCCAAATTTTTTACACAGTCTTCCCTTTAAAATAACAGATAAATTAAAGTATCTTGGAGTAGTCTTGCCAAAGGACCCTAAATTAATATTTAAACTAAATGTTTTGGAAGGGGTGGAGAAGTTAAAAAATGATATAGATAAATGGCGTACCCTTCCTATTTCTATGATTGGACATATAAATGCAATTAAAATGGTGTGCCTTCCGAGGTTTCTTTACCTCTTCCAAAATCTTCCAATCTTTTTGACAAGACATTTTTTCAAATCATTAGATTCAATTATTTTACCATTTATTTGGAACTTTAAAGCTCACAGAATTTCAAAAGTACACCTACATAAACCAAAGGAGAAAGGCGGGTTGGGATTGCCATGCTTTTCACATTATTACTGGGCAGCGAACTTAAAGGAATACTCCACCCAAAAAACGATTTGGCCTCATTTTCTACTCACCCTCATGCTGAGAAACACTCTGGAGCACTTTTTTGACGTTTCAAATGCAGTTGGAGATGTTTGGGGATTTTCGTTGTCAACAAACAGGGACCGACAGAGCCCGACAGAAAAAATGGTCCATAAAATCCAAAAAACGTTCCCATTTTCCTTCATACTGCTCGTCCGCTGTAATCCAAGTATCCTGAGCGCGTAACGTCCATAATTAATTCTTAACGAGGTCATTTAGTACATTTTAAGAGCCCAAACAGGGCGCTCTCATACAGCTCCATTGCATGTCTGCGCGCGCACCCTGAACTACTGAAGCCGCGGCAGACCAAGCCAGACGCTTGCGCGCTTTCAGCGACTACTTTTCTAAATTGCAAGCGTAGAAGAAGAAGTTCCGCTGTATATATTCTGCTGTGAGTGACCGAGCTGTGGACAATCACAAAAGTGATTGGCTACTGTTTTAAAGCTTTGAATTCGGTGTCCTGCTGAAAGGGCACAAGCGTGTTGCTTGGTCTGCCGCGGCTTCCGTAGTTCAGGGTGCGCGTGCAGACATGCAATGGAGCTGTATGAGAGCGCCCTGTTTGGGCTCTTAAAATGTACTAAATGACCTCGTTAAGAATTAATTATGGACGTTACGCACTCAGGACACTTGGATTACAGCGGACGAGCAGTATGAAGGAAAATGGGAACGTTTTTTGGATTTTATGGACCATTTTTTCTGTCGGGCTCTAACGGTCCCTGTTTGTTGACAACGAAAATCCCCAAACATCTCCAACTGCATTTGAAACGTCAAAAAAGTGCTCCAGAGTGTTTCTCAGCATGAGGGTGAGTAGAAAATGAGGCCAAATCATTTTTTGGGTGGAGTATTCCTTTAAGAGCCCTGGTTTACTGGCAGGAAGATTACAAACCCGGAGTTTCGGCAGAAATGCCTTCGTGGGTGGCCATTGAGAAGTACGGAGTTCAAAACAGCTCACTCCCAGCACTTCTTTTCTCATCACCTGGACTACCTGCAAATGTAAAAATTCATAGTCGTGTTGTCCTGAATAGCCTGAAGATATGGCAGCAAGTTAGGAGAAACTTTAAACTGTTACACACCTCTGTCTACTCCCCCGTTTATCGAAATCATGCCTTCTTGCCTTCCCTTACAGATACTGCTTTTGATATATGGAGAGTAAAAGGTATAGTGACTTTGAAAGATTTATATATTGATAATCATTTTGCCTCATTCATTCAGTTAAAACACAGATTTTCTCTCCCCCATACACACTTTTTTAGATACTTGCAATTAAGGAATTATGTTTGTAAATGCTTTCCCAATTTTGAATCATTCCCTGAAGATAATAAGATTTTTAAAGTTTTGGTTGGTCCATCTGATACAAAGGGGATGATTTCAAAATTTGTGGCAATATTTTCAGATCAAATAAACTTTTCTACAGTCTCTGTCAAGAATGTATGGGAAGAGGAATTGGGAGTGCAAATTAACGATGATATGTGGGAGGACATTCTTCGCAGAATTCCATTATGTTCTGTTAATACAAGACATCAGTTGATTCAGTTTAAAGTCACACACCGACTTCATTATTCCAAATCGAAACTACACAAAATCTTTCCTTCAATCTCCTCACTATGTGACCGCTGTAAGTCTGCTGAAGGCTCCCTGTCCCATCTTTTTTGGACTTGTCCTAAGTTGTACGATTATTGGTCTGCGATATTTAACTGTTTCTCTGAAATGCATGGCTCTGTGTTCAAACCTGACCCGCTAATAACAATGTTTGGTTATTCCTCATCCCTGCAAAGTCATAATGTCTCTGTGCAAAGTACTATAATGTATGGGATGGTAATTGCCAAGAGGCTGATCTTGAATTTGTGGAAGTCTGACACTGTGCCTCAATTCAGGACCTGGTTATCGGACCTTACTTCGGTCTTGCATTTGGAGAGGATCCGGTACATCATGATGGACAACTTGAGTAGATTTGTTAACATCTGGCAGCCTTTCATGGACTATCTGGCACAATCTAATAATGCTAATAATAGTTAGTGGCTTTATAGTATATCACCACCTTTTTTTTCCCCCTCTCTCTCTCTCTCTCTAATCTGCAGATATTTTCAATGCTAGTAATGCAGTATAACTCATTCTACTGTAATGTATGCCCTGTTTTTTTCCTTTTTTTTTTCTTTTTTTTTCTTTCCTTTTTTGGTTTTTGTTGTTTTGTTTTGTTTTGTTTTTCTCTTTATTTTATCATTGTTTATAAATTCATTATTTACGTGTTATGTTTCTATTTTGGTTATCTTTTTTAAAAATTTGTGCAAAATTTAATAAAAATATTTGAAGGGAAGAATGGCCTAATGTGCAGTTAATACAATTATTCCATAGTAGTAGTGCTAATTAAAGTATATCCCTAACAGTTCCCCCCTTTGATATGATTTCATCATATCACCAAAAAAATGAATGTGTGTGAGTGTGTGTAAATGTTAATGTGTATGCCGAGGTAGGTAAAATAGCCTGTCATCAATCCTCTATGACGTAGCCCCGCCCCCTCTCAGTACATTCTGATCTCAGACAGGATCCTTCACCGTCCCAAGACATATGCAGCTCTGTGTCAGCGTGTTGAAAAGGCACTTAAGGGCAGCAAGCGTTCTTCATTGCCGGACGCATGTGTAAATCTGCATGTGTAGGGAAAGAAGATGAAAAGAGAAAAATTAAAAGAATAAAAATAAGAAGGTAAAAATAAAAGAGAAAAAAAATAACACGCGTCCCTTCCCTGATCTGGGCCTGTCTACCTCCGTACTGACGGAAAACCTTTCCTCAGGAGCTCTAAACCCTGAATTACCACAGATCACAGCTCCAGCCATTTGTACAATTTTGTTTATATAATATAATAAGCATGGACGCTATTTTCTAACGCTAGTACACGAAATTACAAACTTATATTAAGGTTTTTAATGCTAATCACTTTTAATCATTACGAGTGTCCAAAAATCATTTTAGTCTTACCATTACCATATTTATTCAGATTTTTTCCAATCATTTCAAGTAAAATCTGTTGTCTAATAACTATGTGATTTGTATTATTATTACTGTTATTATTACCACTATTTATTTACTGATTTTATCGATTGATTGATTTATTTTTTATTGTTATTTATTTTATGAATATTTTTAATTTTTTTATGTTATTATTTTTCCAAGAAAACATAATATATCTAATATTGTAATTAATTTGTTTTAAACCGTAACTTTAATTTTAATATAAATGTTTTTTTTTTAGTTTCAACTGATTATATCCTTTTTGTAAATCAATACATAAATCACTAAATCAAACTTAATCTAATTTGATGGAAAGAAGACAGAAAAAAGAAAAAGAGAAAGTATGTAACTGAATCAACCCATTTATTAATCAACCTATAAATCATCATAAAAATCATCCCAAAAAATTAATTAAAAAAAATCATCTTAAATAAGCCTAAAAAAAAAAAATTAACCAAAAAAAAAAAATTCATTCTAAAAAATCGAGCTCAAAAATCTACGTTCCGGAGTTTCTACGTGTGTGCAGTGAGAATATATGTGGATATGTATTAGCAGTAGCAACGCAAATGTTCAGAGGCGGTTCTGGCTACAATTGCGCCCTGGGCGAGAATTGTCCAAACACGCCCCCCCCCCCCCTCCCGCCCAACAAAAACTTACCGCCAAACCCCGCCACCAAATCAACAATATATAGCAATACATTATATTATTTTTTGGATTATTTTATTAAATATAATCTTAAATATAAAAACAAAGGATAAACAGGATAAAAGGATAGACTCTGTCTCTCCCTCTCTCCCTCTCTCTCTCTCTCTGTCTCACACACACACACACACACACACACACACACACACACACACACACACACACACACACACACACACACACAAAACTGAGGAGTCCTGCAAAGAACATGTGGCTGAGGAGGTACAGTCGATGGCTCCTCATCAGACTCAGGACCAGGTCTGTGGCTGCTGTGCTCATCTCGGTCAGTGGCTCCAGCCCCAAAATATTTCAGAATTGCCCCTGAACTTACAGTTAAGATACAATATGTATGTTAGATCACACTGACATCCCACATGCATCAGTTACCCAATTAAAATGACCACAATGCACATTTTATTAACATTTGTCAACATCCTATTAACTAAGCATGACACACTGCAAATTATTTAAAAAGTTATATCTTGTGTATCTTACAAAATGCCATATCAATTTATGTTAGTTATTGATCTTAGCATATAGCGTATGGGAATAAGTCCACAGTCAGGATGTCTGTGTGAAGTTGCACTTCTTGTTGCACTTGAAACACAAACTCTACCAGGCTGCCTCTGGGTGAAATTATTTGCATGACATGATGCCTCAATTACAATAGTTTGTAGTTCAGCAAAACTAAATACCAGATACAGTGGTCTTCTGTGGCTTAGCATAAGGCTAATAAATGTCTAATAATATCATTCACATCACTCATAAAAATATGCATACCTTTATCTTTTGCCTGTTTCTCCTCTTCTTCTTTTCTTCTTTTTCTAAACTGGGCACCTGATGGCTTCTTTGGTCTTTTACTAGATCCATGATCAAAACATTGCCTTTCGCCAGCACCTTCCGGTCACGGGTCATCGTAAATCAACCGGAGTCCGGAGTCACGTGACGTAAACAAATTTACGTAGGTTTTTTTCATATTTTTTCTGCATAACCCAGTCAGTTACGTGTGGGTCTGTATTAATTATGAAATAGAATTAATTTTGAAGCAGTGTCGTTGGCATCAGTCTGCCCCCCATTCCCCTCCCCCTCCCCATGCCACTGCGAACCACCGCCCCCCTCTGCAGTCGCTCGTTGCCCACCCCCCTTCCCCTCACCTCCCGGACAGCCGAACAGACATACAAGCTGTATGTCGTGGCAAATGAGGGCACCCCAGCGCTCACACCACTAACTTGACATGGAATTGAGTGCAAGTCTGGAATATTGGCGAGTTTTTTTTTTTTTTTTCCTCGTGCGCACGGCGCCAGTGCGCCCTCACATGGATTGCACCCTGGGCGGTCGCCCACATTGCCCATAGCTAAAACCGGCCCTGCAAATGTTATACTCAAATGGGGAGGGGCGGGGAGGTGATCTTCATCAGACGGTGTCGTCCTCTTCATCCTCTTCATCCCGATATCGCCATGGATCCTCCAGTGGCCCACTTGGTCCTGGTCCAGGTAGTCTCTTCTTCAATGTCAGGACCTCAGGGCTCAGAGGGAGACATCAGTGGGGCAGGTTTTAGTCATTTGAAAAGGTGGTGGTGGATCTCCAGTGGAACTTTTAGTCAAGGCCGAATCTACAGGACTGTCTCAGAAAATTAGAATATTGTGATAAAGTTCTTTATTTTCTGAAATGCAATTAAAAAAAACAAAAATGTCATACATTCTGGATTCATTACAAATCAACTGAAATATTTCAAGCCTTTTATTATTTTAATTTTGCGGATTTTGGCTTACAGCTTAAGAAAACTCAAAAATCCTATCTCAAAATATTAGAATATCATGAAAAAGTATACTAGTAGGCTATTTAACTAATCACTTGAATCGTCTAAATAACTCGAAACACCTGCAAGTGTTTCCTGAGCCTTGAAAAACACTCAGCTTGGTTCAGTAAACTAAATCACAAGTATGGGGAAGACTGCTGCTCTGACTGCTGTCCAGAGGACCATCACTGACCCCCTCCATCAGGAGGGTAAGACACAAAAAGACATTTCTCAAAGAGCAGGCTGTTCACAGAGTGCAGTTTCAAAGCACATTCACAAAAAAGTCTGTTGGAAGGGAGAAATGTGGCAGGAAACGCTGCACAGCCAAGAGAGATGACCGCAGGCTGAACAGCATTGTGAAGAAGAGCCGCTTCCAGAATTTGGGGGAGCTTCAAAGACAGTGGACTGAAGCTGGAGTCCAGGTATCAAAAGCCACTGTTCACAGACGTGTCCGGGAAATGGGCTACAATAGCCGTATTCCCATGGTCAAGCCACTTCTGAACTCAAGACAACGGAAAAAGCGTCTGACTTGGGCTGTGGAAAAGAAGCACTGGACAGTTGAAGAGTGGTCCAAAGTCCTCTTTTCAGACCAAAGCAAGTTTTGTATTTCATTTGGAAGTCAAGGCGCCAGAGTCTGGAGAAAGGCTGGAGAGGAGCAAAATCCAAGTTGTTTGAAATCCAGTGTGAAGTTCCCACAGTCAGCGATGGTTTGGAGCCATGTCAGCTGCTGGTGTTGGTCCACTGTGTCTCATCAAGTCCAGAGTAAATGCAGCTGTGTACCAAGAGATTTTAGAGCACGACATGCTTCCTTCTGCTGAAAAGCTCTATGGAGATGATGATTTCATTTTCCAGCATGATCTGGCACCTGCCCACAGTGCCAGAACCAGCAGTAACTGGTGTACTGACCATGGCATTACTGTCCTCGATTGGCCTGCCAATTCCCCTGACCTGAACCCCGTTGAGAATTTGTGGGGTATTGTCAAGAAGAAGCTGAAAGACACCAGACCCAACAATGCAAATGAGCTAAAGGCCGCTATTGAAGCATCCTGGGCATCCATAACACCTCAGCAATGCCACAGGCTGATTGCCTCCATGCCACGCCGCATTGATACAGTAATTCGTGCAAAAGGATTCCCAACAAAGTACTGAGTGCATTAATGGACATTTTCAAATGTTTGATTTTGTTTTGCTGTTATAATTTTGTATTTTTACTTGGTCTGAGGAAATATTCTAATATTTTGAGATAGGATTTTTGAATTTTCTTAAGCTGTAAGCCATAATCAGCAATATTAAAACAATAAAAGGCTTGAAATATCTCAGTTGATTTGTAATGAATCCGGAATGTATGACATTTTTGTTTTTTTAATTGCATTTCAGAAAATAAAGAACTTTATCACAATATTCTAATTTTCTGAGACAGTCCTGTATGCATCTAATGCAGAGTGCTCTGATATGAGGGACACAGCGCCCCCTGCTGAGAGTCTGATATGAGGGACACAGCGCCCCCTGCTGAGAGTCTCCACCACTGTGACAACAGTGAGCGGCTCCAACAGAGGGAGAATATATGATTTCTACCTCCCAAAGGTTTTCTCCCCCTTCTGTTGGAGGATTATTAGCTCCAGAGTGTTCAGCCAGTCGCTCTGACACTGAGCTCAGACCTTCGAAGGCCTTTGTGAGAAACTTATCAATCAATCAATCAATCAATCAATTTATTTTTGTATAGCCCAGTATCACAACAACAGTTGCCTCAGAGGGCTTCAAGATGTTACATTGGTTGGTAAAAATAAAAACAGTGAATAAGCATAATGGTAATATGTCAATATTTACAGTAACGAGACAGAACGAAGCAACCACCACCTTAGACCCTCACATCCGGCAAGAAAAAACTCCAAAAACCCAGTGGGAGAAGAAGAGATCTTGGGGAGAACCACAGTATGGAGGGATCCCTCTCCCAGGGGCGGACAGCTTTGGCAACAGCTAGCATGAGACAATGGCCCAGTTTACATGGGTGTTTTTTTCAATCGGATTGTAAACAATCGTATTAAACGGAGTGTATTCATGAAGTGATCCACGATGAATCCTCGTTTACAAGGACCCTGGGTGAAGCGGATTATACAGCGTCCTGTGACATGCGCACAAAGTCTCACGAGGAACTTCCAGGTCTTTAGCTCCGCAGCAGCAGTCCTCAGCGCCCAGCAGAGAGTTTTTATCTGCTAATATCTGCTCAAATAATGTCCCAAAAGTCCATGATACGCTGCTGAAGGAGCGGCTGCTCCCCTGGCTGCAGCACCGCTGCACCGAGCGGCACGTCTCGTTGTGAGCTCTGCTCCGCGTGTCGATGTTTCGAATTAACTGGTGCCCGTGTTAACTTGTGACCAATACATGATTGAAAAATGTAGACATTCTTGCGAATGTCGGTTATCGACAGTTACAGTGAGTGTATACGTTTAAAGTCATTTGTGAGTCTTACTTTAACAACTGCTGTAATCAAAATGTGTTTACACAGACCTCCGCCGTCATTCGTTAACACGGGAACAAGTTAATCCATAACACCAGCCGGCGATCGCTTGTATTTTGCTATAGAGCTCTTTATACAACTCGCTATTGCGCGATTTGGTTCCATCTCGCCTCTCCAATGTTTTTTCTGTCGGGGTTTTTTACTAAAAAAGTGTTTTTCAACCACCGTGGCGTTCTCTGCTGGTTTTTTGACTGTGCTGCTTCCCGTTTACTGGCACATCACACGTCACTACATGCATGCGTAGAACAAACACTCCCCCAGTACAATCCGCTACGCTGTCAGACTCGTTTATAAGGGACACGGAGCGGATTGTCGATCGGCGTACAATCGGCTACAATCATACAATCGGCTCCAAATTACTAGAGGTGTCCCCGACTAAGAATTTCCATAGTCGAATCTGATTCGTCCGAATCTGCCAATAGTCGACTGATAGTCGAATCTGTCATCTTGAGCGCCTATGCCTACAGCCGGCCCTGATTGCACTAATAAAAAAAAATTAAATAAAACAAAAAAATAAATAAATAAATAAAATAAAATAAAAACAGAGCAGGCAGGTAAAACAAAACTTTTTTTTTCCCCTACACACTGAAACACAGACTGGAACAAAGTGTCGGTAACTCCAAACATCAAACAAATGAAGTATAGTTCAAATGACCAGAACCAAACCCACTTCTAACAAACGGGCTAAAGCATGTTATTTATTTGTATCTATAATCTCTGCAGATAAGCTCACATTTTTTGGCGAAACAATTTCTCACATTATCTGCTCAAATGAAATGAAATAGGCTTAATTGCACTGTGTCGGTCCATTTCACAGCGCAACATCCATGCAAAAACAAACACTAAAGTAAATAGAATTAGCCTTTTAGATAAATAAAAATAATAATATAATAATAACCTAAAATATTACAATTAAACGAAATGAAAGTCAGCATTAAAAATGAGAATTGAGTAACAGAACCGTCTCCTATTAGCCCAATTATCTGGCTACTTACCCGTTTAAGGTGGAAAGCCATGTTGTTGTGAAGTGATATGAAAGGACACAACTTGCATTTGACTTTTTTTTTGGATCATCTTTGACTTGGTCTGAAGTTCTGTTTTTTTCCGACATTGAGCCTTTTAAAGTTAAGACAAGTCACCACCGAGATGCTGCTCTGTGACGGAGCTCTGCGCAAAATCGGATTGTGCCACTCACCATGGTGGTTCATTCACAAACACTAAATAGATAGAATATTGCATAAAACTACAAGTAAATTTTTGGTAACGCTTCCTTTTACAGTATGGTAATTACCATGTATTAACATGGTAATTGCAAGGTAAGTACCATGTAATAAGGAGAAGTTACTGTAAAATTACCATGTAATTACAGGGTAGCTATGTTGCTAATTACCTAGTACTTTTAGAGTAATTACCAAGCCAATTCCAGGCAAATACCAAGTAACTACCTGGTATCAAGTATTAATTACTGGGTAATTATAATGTATATAGCAACTATGTCGGTAATTGAAAAGTACTTACTAAGTAATTGCTAAGTAATTACCATGTAATCATTGGGAAATGTAGACTTTTTACTAGGTATTACTAGGTACTGCTAGGTGTGTACGCTATGTATTTCCCTATTAGTCAAGTGTTTTTTACTACTTACCTGGTAACTTCTTAGTATTTCCCAGTAACTACAACATTTACCTGGTAATTACGGTTGAACTGTAGACTACTGCAAAAGGAAGTGAGGCCTGTTTCCACACTATTACCTGGTAACTACTTATTCGTTACCCAGGAACTGCAAAAATACCTACCTCGAAATTACATAGTTATTAAAGTGGATTTGTACTGTAAAAGGAAGCGAGGTCTGTTTCCATGTTATTACATGGTAATTACTCATTTATTACCCAGTAAATGGAAAAATATTTACCTGGAAATTACATAGTTATTAAAGTGGATTTGTACTGCAAAAGGAAGTGAGGTCTGTTTCCATGTTATTACCTGGTAATTACTCAGTATTTAGCCTGTTACTCGGAAACTTTCACATACCCCACAAACTTGCACCAAAAATGCAGCAAACCCCATCAGTGTCTGTGATACAGTCTCTGAACAGCACACTGTATCTGTCAGGAGATCAGAGTTTCCATCAAAACCACCATCACCAGCCATCACATTACATTAAGATGAACGCATTATTATTACACTTCCTCACTCCAAACACCTCACTGTGACAGACATGCAAAAACAAGAGAGCTGCCAAAGATAAACATTTTAATCAAATGGAGTTCAACTTCTTATAAAACAATTTACAAAACAGTGCACATTTTTAGCAGTCAGGCACCTTTATAACGTGCGGATTATAACGTGTCCACCAAAGTGTGTTTTGGGGTTGTTGGATTGTGTATTTGATGAGTTTGACGAGGGAAGCAACTGTACCGTCCACTTCCATTATGTCCGCCGTGAAGCCCTCCTCAGACGCACCGCTGAATGAACAACAGCTCGCCCTCACAAAAAAAGTAAGTATGCTGTTCTAAATGACTACCGAATTGCCCTAGATGGGCCAATTTGCCAAAATGTTGAAGTATTGCTTTAAGAATGAACAGCTGTGCTGTCCTCGTTTCCATCACGCTGAGGGAGGTACAAGTCTGGACGTGGACGACGTGACAACACCTGGCGACGACGGCCCTTGGTATTCGAGATGATGGAGATCAAGGGTTCCTGTAGACCAGACGGGTCTGCAGAAAACACATGATGATGTGAATTCACAAGACTGAAGCAGTTTGCTTATTAATGTTGATTTATAGTGATTGTTTATCAATGTTTTTTGTATTTTGTTTTTTGCAAAAGAAATCTGTTCTGTTTCTTTAAAAAAAAAAAGGTGCCTGACTGCTAAAAATGTGCACTGTTTTGTAAATTGTTTTATAAGAAGTTGAACTCCATTTGATTAAAATGTTTATCTTTGGCAGCTCTCTTGTTTTTGCATGTCTGTCACAGTGAGGTGTTTGGAGTGAGGAAGTGTAATAATAATGCGTTCATCTTAATGTAATGTGATGGCTGGTGATGGTGGTTTTGATGGAAACTCTGATCTCCTGACAGATACAGTGTGCTGTTCAGAGACTGTATCACAGACACTGATCAGGTTTGCTGCATTTTTGGTGCAAGTTTGTGGGGTATGTGAAAGTTTCCGAGTAACAGGCTAAATACTGAGTAATTACCAGGTAATAACATGGAAAGAGACCTCGCTTCCTTTTACAGTACAAATCCACTTTAATAACTATGTAATTTCGAGGTAGGTATTTTTGCAGTTCCTGGGTAACGAATAAGTAGTTACCAGGTAATAGTGTGGAAACAGGCCTCACTTCCTTTTGCAGTAGTCTACAGTTCAACCGTAATTACCAGGTAAATGTTGTAGTTACTGGGAAATACTAAGAAGTTACCAGGTAAGTAGTAAAAAACACTTGACTAATAGGGAAATACATAGCGTACACACCTAGCAGTACCTAGTAATACCTAGTAAAAAGTCTACATTTCCGAATGATTACATGGTAATTACTTAGCAATTACTTAGTAAGTACTTGGCAATTACCGACATAGTTGCTATATACATTATAATTACCCAGTAATTAATACTTGATACCAGGTAGTTACTTGGTATTTGCCTGGAATTGGCTTGGTAATTACTCTAAAAGTACTAGGTAATTAGCAACATAGTTACCCTGTAATTACATGGTAATTTTACAGTAACTTCTCCTTATTACATGGTACTTACCTTGCAATTACCATGTTAATACATGGTAATTACCGTACTGTAAAAGGAAGCGTTACCGAATGTTCTCCATCACCAACAAGGATCTGTTCTTTTCACTTCACTGAAATTGTTGCTCTGATTTTGTGGAGTTTTCATTGAAAATACTCCCTGTTTCTGCAGTCTGTCTTGGTAGCATGAGCTGCTGCTCACACCAGTGGCTGGATAGTCACTTAGAATCAAATCTTTACGTCTGATATCGTCCCCTGTGGACATTCCTCTGTTTTTCTATATTCCTCCAAAAATGAGTTAAGTTGAAAAACCATATCAAGTATCAGTAGATTTTGTGTTCTTGTTCCAGTTCACATACTTTAATGTGAGCTACTAATTCATCTGTTTAGGCCGAATGTGGAGACGATGAAGCTGATACTTGTTCTGTAATCACTACAACATGATCTGAGTGTGCTGTGTGTCTGAGTGCTGCTCTTTTCCTGATCTCTGGTTGGGCTGCAGCTCCTTGAAGGTTTTTCATTGTTTTATTTTATTTTGTTAGTGATCAAGGTCTACTTGTGTTTCAGCTGTTAGTAATTTAGCTACTTGTGATTTATTTAGCAGTTTAATCTAAATATTTTGATTCATATTACTATTTTATAATAATTCATCAATCCATTTTTTATTCGCTGTATTTTTTTATTTATTTATGTTTTGGGTTTTTTTCTTCCCCAAATTACTGTCGTATATTCACTCTGTTTTTCATCTATCAGTTCAGTGAGCAAATAAACAATCTCTTCAAGTTTGTTTAAATCTCTGAGACAAAACCCAAATGAATTGAAATGTTCTAAAATCCCAAAAAAATATTCCAAATAATATCAAATTAGGCAATATTTTCTGCAGATTTCTTAATCATTAGTAATTATGGCTTTACTCCACTAAAGAGGCACTGACCCAGAGGTCACGGGGTCACGTTGGCGCTTTTCTAGTGTCCGGTTAAATGAATTTGGAAGAGTTTGAGGTTCCTGATGTCTTATTATGTTAACTTTATTTAGGGCAGTGACTAAGTCTTTTCTTGTGGTCTGTCATATTTCTTCCCTTGTTTCCCGATTGATGCTAAGATTAATCAATTGAAGAATCTTTTAATATTCTCTCATTTTCTTGTTGTGGCTAAGTTTAAAAAGGTTTATAACAATTCTGAAATGATGCATTAATCTCTTTCCATATAATGTAAGTTTATCCTGTTTTTGGCACTGATATTCTACATTGTGATCGTATAGTTTGTCTTTTCCATATTTTTCTTTAGCAATCATTTTGCAGCTTTAGGTCTTGCCTGACAAATGTTTTGAAACCTCAACCTTTATTTTATCTACTTTTTTTTCTTTCTTTATACATGTCCACATTTGGATGTCTGTCTTATTTTTATTCTGATCATTACATGGGGATCTCTTTTCTTATTGTGTTATTTTTTCCAGGCCTTTTGGATAATTTTTTAAGTTCTTCAAGTTTATTTATTTATTTAATTACTGTCCCAAGAGAGATCCGTTTCTTTTAATATATCCCGAGTATATTTTGGTTAACTTCTCTTCAGACATTAATCTAAAGAAAGGTCTTTATTTCAGGTTTTATTTGTTGTATTGCTGTTTTAATGTAATCTCGGATTCAGTTTCCAAATAGTTTTATCTAATGGTATAATGTTGTGTCTTTCATGCTGATAGAATAAAATAAATATCCTGCAGTCTGCTCTGAGGGGAGCAGAGTGTGAAGGTTACTAGTCGTCTAATGGATCCAAGTTTTTCTATGAGAGTTTTTGTTTGTTGTTCAGCGGAGAGCAGCGACTGTGTCCATCATCAATAATGTCAGTTCAGATTTGATCATTTCTGCTGTGGTCAGAGTCGTGTGTGTTTGATATTCTTGCTGTGACTTGTTGGCAGTCATGTGGTTCATTCCGTTTTATCCTCCAGACCATGTTATCATCAGCTGTCTCAAAGCGAGTGTCTGATGGAGAATGAGAACGCTCTTCAGCTTCCTTGTCCGGTAAAAGTGAAAATCTTTGGCTTGTAATAAAACTTGTTACTGCATGGTTCAAGTGTGCGTAAGTTTCATGTCCCATTGTTATGAGTTGTTTCTGAATGCAGTTTGCAATGGTGTCACCCCCCTTACGCAGCTCGGTTGTCCTGCTTCAATGGCGTCCACTGTTTAATTTTGATGAAGTCCTTTTCTCCCTCCACAGTCCATTCCAGCGGGTGGGAGAAATTTCTGCTTCCGGCAGTTTTAATCATTTGGTGCAGAGGGTGGATTGTTTCTGTATATTCGCTTACAAAGTTTTTGCTGTAGTTGGTTAAGCCCAGAAAGATCTTCAGTTCTTTCACCGTGGCTTCGGATGTGACCATATTGTGTCGTTGTGGTCTCCTGTGACTGATATGCCCGGGTGGCTCACCACTCTGCCCAGGAAGGTTACTCTGGGTCGGCAGAGCTGCAGATTTTGTTTAGAAACTTTAAATCCTTTCTCTGCCAACCATTTGAGGAGATAAATTGTCGCTTCGGCTGTGGTTTGTTCTGATGGGCTAGAGATCAATATGTCGTCGACATATTGGAGGAAGTTCACGTCAGGTGGGACCGTCAGTTCTTTCATTAGATTTCTCAGTGCAGCATTGAAAAGGGAGGGGCTGTCATTCAGTCCTTGGGGCAGCCTGGTGTAGGTGTATTGTTTTCCTTCAAAAGAGAACGCAAAGTACTTCTGTGAGTTTTCAGTTATCGGGATGCAGAAAAATGCATTAGAGAGATCCATGACTGTAAAAAATGTGTTCTTTTGCTCTCTTCCTGCCAGCATGGTGTGGGGGTTCGGTGTGTCATAGTTTGATGTTTCCAGATTAGCGTTTATTTTTCTCAGATGATGCACTAGCCGGTAGTTGGGCCTCCTCGGTTTCTCAACCGGGTTCAACGGTGTGTTAAAATTTGATCGACATTCAATCAGGACCCCTGTTTTCAGTAACCCCTGTATGGTATTTCTTACACCATTTAGTTTAGCTTCAGGGAGGGGGAATGTGCTCCAGTCTCTTTGGGGGCGTGGGTAACTGTGGCTGATAAATAGGGATATCATTTTTCATCAGGATCGGATCAGGGCTGGTACAGTGTCCTACATCTGTGGGTCCCTGGGACCACTCCTGCAGGGTCCCTGTTCCAGTAGTTTTCTCTGCGATTGGAGAGTCTGTGTTTTCTCGACTGTGTGTTCTTTCTAATGTGCTTTTCTCTAATGATTGTGCTGCATGTGACCTGTGAATAATGCGGTAGCTATTCTTTTGTTTACAGTACTGCAGTAGTGGGTTAACAGTGGGGCTCCAAATGTTTGATTTGTCCAGGGCATGCTTCATCATGGGGCCCAGGTTCTTGGCTTGTCGTCCTGCCACAGCCAGGGTGGTGTGTGGCGCTGAGTCTTGATCGAGTGTTTATAACGCCGTCAGTGTGTCCTGTAGATTCACTGCAGCGGCCACGCCTTCTGGTCCAACATAGATGTTCTCCACTGTTAACCCCGGTGTGTCTTCCTGGGTGAACAGATGTTCTTTTGCATCCGAGAGGGCGTCATATCAGGGTTCAGTGAGTAGTTGTAGGTACAGTGTGGGGTGTGGCATGTACGTCCTGAGGTTTCTGATCCACGGCTCCCATTTCTTCTAAGCCTCGTGGAGAGGAGTCTCACCGGGACGTCTCAGCCTGTCCCACCATGTCTCTGACCTCTGACCTCTGCCTGTGTGAGCTGAGCTGCTGTTTGTATCAGCTGATGGGATGTTTTGTCTCAGAGACGCCGCCTGATTCTACCATCAGGGAAAATAATGTCAGTGTATTTTTCTTCAACAGATTATTTGTACATTCATGGTCGCTGTCATGACCTTCACCAGCAGATTTACAGGACAGTCGGATCAGAGTAGAAACGTCTGCTCCAGTTCTTAACCTTCCCCATTTGTGTTTTAATTTCTTCAGAAAGTGGCCATAGCTCTGTTTTTGCTGAAAAATATTACAGCTGGTGTATTTTGTGTATTGAGGGTGTGTGTGGCTGGGTTATTGTGCTGTATGGTGTTCCAGAGTGAGGGTTAGGATTAGTGAGGAGTCCTTTCACCAAGCAGGTTGAAAAAACTCTGAGGGAAATCCTGAACTGTGTGCTGATCTCCTCTGAAAGGGAAAACGCTGGCTTTTTGTTACACAACAGCTGATTTGAGTTGGATTACTCAACTTCAAGTAGTTTCACCTGGAGTTTAACACGTGCACGACAACTATAAAAAGTCAGCATTAATGGAGCACCGATTCGAAGAGTCACCGTGGCAACAGAGAAGTGGAGAGCGGCAGATGGCGACTGGGAACACCTTTTTTGAAAAAAATGCAACACCTCTACAGCAGCGAAGGAGAGGGAGATGGCGTGGCAGAAAGTTGCTGCCCGTGTCAATGCGTAAGTTTAAATGTAGTCCTTTATATCAGAATATTATTGAATATTAAATATTATTACAGGGAAACTGTTTGAATGGTCACCAGTTAAGGTATTTCATTTAGTTGTAATCCCGCGGGGAAGAAGCCACATGGCAGCAGCTAAAGATGAAATATAAAAACATTGTTCAAAAGACCTCGGCATAATCTCACTGAGGTTCATCATTTTAATCATGTTTAACATTGTAAAGTAGCATAAATACTAAGTGGCTGATGGACTGTGCAGCTGTTTTATGTCAGACATCTATATCATGTTATGTTAAATAATTAATCCTATTTAATCTAATATTATTATCTATTATTTGAGTATAATATTTTAAACATGCTATTGATACAAATATTTATTTTGTCTTTCATGTCCTTTTCTTCTTTTGGCCCAGATTGTGAAGGTTCTCTCTGCTGCTGGAGCCCCTTCATGCTACAACCAGCCTGAAACTGTCAGCAGGAAATACTCAGAATATTTTTGCCAAATGTTAGTTTGGAAAAATATACGCAAATATACTGAAAGATATTATTTATCTAGGATGAGGAGGATGAAACCGTGTCTGCCGCCTTCACAGAGGATCCAGAAAGTCATATGGAGGTATGTTACTGATTGTTCTCTTCCCATTAAAACTCTGAATCCTCCTGTGGAACATAGAGCTTGACATTTAGCCGACACTGAAATATTCAACATTGTCATCCTTTTTAGCAGATCCTGGCTGCTCAGCAGCAGGATGGTCCCTCGACTCCCACATCACAGATCAACACTGTGAGATGATGTTCAGTAAACAACAGAGGCTCATTTCATTCAGTTCATGAGCAGCTGGATAATTTAATGTCCTCTATGTATTCCCAGTTACCAGTCAAAGAAATTTACAAAATCCACTTACTTAACAAGATAGAGAAATCCCTTAAAGAGCAGCAGCATCTGGACCTCCAGATGAAGAAAATGAAATAAACCATGTATTTATTTATTTATTTATTTATTTATTTATTATAGGAAATAAAGAAGACAAAATGGAATGTGTGTCATGTCTTTTATTTGCTGTGGTGGTAATGATGGTGGTGATTTAAACTCCTCAGTGCTCTGCATCTCCAGTGTTATATAAAAAACTCCCATTTGCAAAGAACCACAGCACAACACACAATATCTGCTGGGATGTGAGCGCACCACTATGTTTGGTTATGTTGCAAAATATGGACGGAGAAGATTGTGAAATGCAGCGTATGGACTGAGACGTGAAGCGGTACCGTTCAAACAGAAAACTGTCCGGAAACGCCAAAACATCTCTGCGCGGTCTGTAAATAATCTCCCGACGAAGATTCAGTTCACGCTGCAGTAATGCTGCTGCTTCATCTGCAGGATCGCTGATGAAAGGACATGACATTTTGACAGCTACACAAAAACTTGCCAGCTGACTGAAAGAATGAGGAAATGGAACAGCGCGTGAGGCTGAAAGGGGGCGGAGCCAGAGAGAAACTTCAGGGTTGACTCAGAAAAACCTGCTTCTGACCAGGTTAGAGTCACGGAGTGTGTTACTGCGGTAACTGACCACAGTTTAAGTTCCCTCTCCTAGTGGAACAGGCTGGAGTTACTCCTCTGTCTCTGGTTTGAGTTATCTCCCTTTGTGTAATGAAATCTCAGAGTTTCCCTCATTTCCGGGTTATTGAACACAGAATTTTCTTAAAACCTGCTTGGTGAAATAGATCCCAGTATTTTTCCCAGTTTTTGTTCAATTCTACAGCAGGGAATTATTTTGGATTGGACACAGTCAGCTACTTCTTCCCCCTTGTAAGACCTCGGCCTCAGTTTTGTCACGGCCTGTATTGCACGAAAAGTGGTCTATAAGTAAAGTTTGGTTTGAACTTTTCACTCCATTAATGCAGTGGATCTTTGTGGTCTGGGTCTATTTTGGTTTTCACTGCAGTTTGAGTTTGGCAGGAGATTTATCTGATCGGCGAATAAAAACTTTTTCTACGGTTTTGGAAAGAGACAGACCTTAATTATTGACCTGGTGTCTGTTTCTAGATTTGCATATTGTGATAACTTTTGCAGTATTTCATTTCCCTTTATTTATTTATTTATTTATTTATTCATTTATTTATTTATTTTTTCCATTATACTTAGTTAGATTATTTCTATTTTCATATTCTCTAAAACGACTTCTATGTGGCCACCAACTCTGTGAGGTCTGGCTAGAAATTTTGTTTTTATGTTACCTGTTGTTAATTATACAAATATTTAATCTTTGGCTGTTAAACAATCATCACCCGGTCTGCTCTCAGGACAGTTTTGTGTTCTTATTCATTCATTCTTAATTACTGTCACTCAAGGCCTGATGTCTGGTTTTAGAGTCTCTTTACTAAACAGTTAACCCATTGCAAGGTTTAAGCGAGTCATTTTAAATATTGGATCAATGGTCTCAAATCTGAAAACTTTAAAGTTATAGAAGTTCACTGCCAACGTGAAAATTAAAATTACTGGATCTTCTCGAGGTGAGATCCAGTCCAAGCTTCCTGTATGGGTCAGTGTGAATGTTTAAATGCTCTCATTTGGATGGTCACCACCTGTGTGTGCGTGTGTGTGTGTGTGTGTGTGTGTGTGTGTGTGCGCTCTCTCAAGGTCGGCTCGAGCGTGTTTACTGCCAGCCGCCTGTCTGCTCTCTCTCTCTCTCTCTCTCTTTAACTTTCCTCTTTCTTTCTGTCCTCTGAAAAAGAAAAGTCCCTTCTCTCTTTTTTCCTTTTTGATTTTCATCAGGTTTTGTATACTTAGCGATTCTGGACGTGGCCCTCCTCATGTTCCCAGCTCTCCCTCTAAATTCCCTCTAAAACCGGCCCTGCTCTCTCTTAGCGATCTTCCCCAGGGGAATCCCCGTCTGCTCAGGACCCGGGACACACTCTCCGTCCTCCATCACACTGCCAGACCTGAACCAGAACCAGAACCAGAACCAGCAGAGGCACGGTGTCAGGACTCCAGAGCAGCAATGTGCTGCTCAGCTGACAGACTGCTGGGAAAGAGGGAGTCAGCTGATCTGCTTCAAAGCTGGAAGAACAGACAGTGAGCTCCGAGTCTTCTGACACCTAATGTTCTTCCTGAGGACAGGATCAGGGCCCTGGATGTAGGGGTGGGCGATATGGCCTGAAGTTTATATCACGGTATAATTTGATATACAAATTACAGCATAACAGTTTCTTAATGGCTACCATAGCACATGGTGAAAGCACGGAAGCAGGAAGTAGTTTGTAAGCTATTGAATAACATAAGTCAAGTTACTTTGAGTCCAAACCATGTTCAGCTTATAGATCAGGGGTCTGCAACTTGATTTGGCGTCAGGGCATTTTTTTTTTTTTTTTTTTTTACTGATCCCCATTCGTCGGTGGCTAACAGCTAGACTACAGCTGACTGATGGTGCGTTCACACCGGACACGTTGCAAGCGTCACAGGCGTTGCTTTTACATTGGTGGACGAACTTCAATAGACCTAACGCGCGTCAGGCGCTTTGCGAGCGTTTCGAGCGTTGGCAACACGCGTGACACACGTCACGCGTTGCAGGCGTCAACACCTGAAGTTGGGAAAATTGAACTTCGGAAGCGTCATCCAATCACAGACGAGCACTCTGAGCGCTGATGGCCAGAAGCTCGTCAAACTGGGCCCGGGAGAGGCGGAAGTACCGCTGAAAGCGAACCTCATCCTCACGCTGGCCCCACGATCTGGGTCCGGCCCTGGAGGGTGTGAGAAACTCTGCGCTCGCCGGCGGGCCCGCCACTAGGGTGGCGCGCTGCACCGGGGGATCCGGGGGTCCGCCAAGTTATGGCGCACTCACCGGTAAGTAAAGCCCCAAACATTGTTCTCCGCCATTCTGCAACGACGCTCCGTCCTTCTACGCGCGCACTGAACCAGGGTCAGTGCACGTCATTGACATGTACGCGCAGGTCGAACGGCAAAGGGATTGATTGGTTTAAAAAAAAGGTGTCCCGTCAAGACGATTGGTTGCTGTTTTTCCCGTTTTACTCCTGCTGTAGATAGCGGATATTTTACAAACTACTTTAAGAACATACCATGAATTGCTTCCCATCGTGTCATAAAGATCATTTTAACCAGTATTTAAATAAATGTATCTCATTCAAATCGCCAACCCTAGCTTTAAAGGGATTTAAGGCAACTTTTCAAAATTTACCTCAGTGCTGCCGCGATAGGCGCTGTGGGTAACTGCAGCCACCAGCCAAGGCGGCACGGGAGCGCGCACAAACATTTTACAGAATGTCCGTCTTCACAGCGCTGCACCAGGGATGCTCCTGCTGTTTACTACGTCACGGATTACTGCAGGACCACAGCGCATATTATGTGATTTTTGTAAGCATCCATTTTCACTCCCAAATGCAGCTGAAGTTCCCTCCATGAATCAAACGCATATCCAATATTTATTCGGGTGCTGCTTCGGTCATATTTTTATTTTTTTTTTTTGACTCACGAGATAACGCTGATAATAGGGCTGCGTTAAACGATTACTTTTGTAATCAATTAATCTAGGAAATAGTTCTTCGATGCATTGATTAATCTAACGATTCATTTTTAAATCCGTGGCGGAGCTCCTCTCCGCCTCCGTGTTTATGCGGCGGGTCCCTGCGCGCTCCGCGGCCGGCACGGAGCGCGTCTCCGCCCGGGAGCAGAGATCCAGAGCTCTCCCGTCAGCCTCCGTGGGGCAGCTCCACTCGGCCCGTGGAAGCCGCGGCCTGCTTCACGCTATATATATATATATATATATATATATATATATATATATATAAAACACAATTTTTTTTTTTTTTTTAATATAATAATTGTGTTCTCGCCACCCCGGCAGTATTGTGTCTGTCTCCTTCAAGCTCGGGTCCTCTACCAGAGGCCTGGGAGCTTGAGGGTTCTGCGCAGGATCTTAGCTGTTCCTAGGATTGTGCTCTTTTGAACAGAGATTTCAGATGTTGTTCCTGGTATCTGCTGGAGCCATCCTCCCAGCTTGGGGGTTACTACTCCCAGTGTCCCGATCACGACTGGTATCACTGTTGCCTTCACGCCCCACACTCTCTCTATCTCTTCCCTCAACCCTTGGTACTTCTCCAGGTTCTCCTGCTCCTCTTTCCTGATGTTCCATCACTTGGGATTGCTACATCTATCACCACAGCTGTCTTCTGCTGTTTATCCTCCACCACTATGTCAGGTTGATTGGCCATCACCTGCTTGTCAGTCTGGATCTGGAAGTCCCACAGGATCTTGGCTCGATTGTTCTTGACCACCTTTGGAGGTGTCTCCCATCTTGCCCCTGGGACCTCCAGTCCATACTCGGTACATATGTTCCTGTACACGATGCCTGATACCTGGTTGTGCCGTTCCATGTATGCCATGCAGGGCTTTGTATGTCCATGATAGCTGCTCTGGCTCCTCCTTACTGGGCTTTTGTTGTCTGAGGCATTCACTTAGCAGATCATCACTGGGGGCCATCTTCTTGGTATACTCATGGAGGCTCTTGGTTTCCTCCTGGATAGTGGCTCTGACACTCACTGGTCCTCGGCCTCCCTCCTTTCTCTTGGTGTATAGCCTCAGTATGCTGGACTTAGGGTGGAACCCTCCGTGCATTGTAAGGAGCTTTCTTGTCTTGATATCAGTGGCTTGCATTTCTTTCAGTGGCCAGGATATTATGCCAGCAGGGTATCTGATTACTGGTAGGGCATAGATGTTTATGGCCTGGATGTTATTTTTGCCATTCAGCTGGCTCTTCAGGACTTGTCTTACTCTCTGTAGGTATTTGGCTGTGGCTGACTTTCGAGCTGCCTCCTCGTGGTTACCATTTACCTGTGGGATCCCCAGGTACTTGTAACTGTCCTGCATATCTGTTATGTTCCCTTCAGGTAATTCAACTCCTTCAATTGTGATCACCTTCCCTCTTCTAGATACCATTCGTCCGCACTTATCTAGTCCGAATGACATCCCGATGTCATTGCTGTATATCCTGGTGAGGTGAATCAGGGAGTCAATGTCACGCTCATTCTTGGCATACATTCTTGGCATATGGCATAAATACATATATTTGATCCATGTAGTCATCCATGTAGAGGAGGTGGCTGACAGTTGTTCCGGTCTTGAACCGGTATCCAAAGCCACTATTGGTAATGATCTGGCTGAGGGGGTTCAAGCACTCCAGTATCCACATGTGTGGCATTGAGTCATAGGCTTTCTTGTAATCAATCCAGGCAGTGCACAGGTTGGTGCTGCGGGCCTTGCAGTCTTGGGCGATTGCCCTGTCAACCAGTAGCTGGTGTTTGGCCCCCCTGGTGTTATTGCCAATCCCTTTTTGTGCTTTACTCATGTACTGATCCATGTGCCGACTTATCTTAACCGCTATGATGCCTGATAGGAGTTTCCATGTGGTACAGAGGCAGGTTATAGGCCGGTAGTTTGATGGTATTGTTCCCTTCTGGGTGTCCTTCATGATGAGGACTGTCCGACCTTGGGTTAGCCAGTCTGGGTGGGTCCCTGATATTAGCAGCTGGTTCATTTGTGCTGCAAGGCGTTCATGGAGTGCAGTTAGCTTCTTAAGCCAGTAGGTGTGAATCTTGTCGGGCCCTGGAGCTGTCCAGCTCTTCATTTTGGCCACTCTTGCCTGTATATCTGCTGTTGTAATTACTACTGGGTCTTGTTCTGGGAGGTTGCTGTGCTCTGCCTGCAAGCCTCACTCCGGCTACTTATGCTGTTCATCTTGTAGCCAAGCATCTCTAGGATGACTCGTGCTGTTGCATATATCAGCTGATTGGTCTCAGTGATGGTAGGGATTGTTATCAGTGCTGTGTTCACATCTTCCAGTAGAGATTCCGATGGTACTTTATCATTACTTAGCCTTGGCAGGCAGGAGGGTGTTGAGTTCCCCCAAAACATCATGATCTTATCTCTCAGGTCAGCTGCTCTCGTGTTCAGCTCTGTTATTGGGGCTTGGTACCCAATCTCGTACGACCTGTTGTCCCGGTTCCCCCTTGATGTAGCATCTTGTACCGTGGGATGAGGTGCTGGGTCTTGGTACCCATTCCTGTTGCACCTCATCAATCTCCAACTGTGACAGTAAGTTCCTCTTGCGGATATTCGAGCACTGACTTCGTAGCTGTTTCTTAGTCAGCTTGGATGTTGGGTTTCGAAGTAACCATTGTTCCCACATTCTGCATGTATCCCCTTTCGCTGTAGTAGCATTCCATTAACGCTCTGTTCTCCGACCTGCTCCACGAGTGTTCCAGTAGCCAATTTGTCATCAGTATGCCCTGGTTCCACAACAACTGACATGGACCTTGTTGACCTGGGTGACGTCCGACCCGGTATGACTCTGTCATTTATGGTTTCGCTCATGCTGAGGTGTGGACATGTATGTGTTAAGGGCCTTGTCCAAGGGCCCAACTGGATTACCATACACCCTGGCTGGGATTCAAACCCCCGACCTCCTGTTCCAAAGTCTGTGTCCCTGACCACTAGACTATCCAGCCACAGACATATATGCATATATATGTATGTATATGTATATATATATATATAACTGTTGTAGTTGTGATACTGGGCTATACAAATATAAATTGATTGATTGATTGATTGATTGACTGAAGTGGAGTTTCAGAACTTATTTCTTGAGTTTCGGAATACCTTTTGAAGCTTATTCTGCAGGTCTTCGTGTGATTTGACTTGGCATCACTGCTCAGTTTAACTGTTTAAATGGCTTCAGATTCACGTGGTCCAGCTTCGTTCCAGATTATATCACTTGAAAACAGATCCTGACCCTCCTCCTTGTTAAGCGTGTTTAAAACTAACTACATTCAGGAAATGTCAAAACTTTAGAACTAAACTGATTTCGATTCAGTGACAGTTGTTTTTCTTAGTATTTCTTGATCTTGTCACCACATCAATAATCTAACTGGCTGAAATGTGACAGTATAATAAAGATGTGACGCCCGACCGCCCAGTTGAGTTGTCCAGGTATCGTAAACTGGGTATAAATGCTACAGCTGATAAAGATGACAATAGACGGCATTATTTGTACTTTACCTGTAGCTAAGCACAAATGTGGAGTAAAGGACAGAATCGCCAATATATATATATATATATATATATATATATATATATATATATATATATATGTGTGTGTGTGTGTGTGTGTGTGTGTGTGTGTGTGTGTGTATGTATGTATACACACACACACATATATATATATATATATATATATATATATATATATATATATATATATATATATATTAGGGGTGGTGAAAAAAATCGATTATTGATTAATCGCGAATATGTTATGGACGAGTACGAATCGATTATTAAATTTTCAAAAATAGATTCATTTCCCATTATTTTATTTTGTAAAAATTAGATCGTGTGTAGAGCGCGGACCGAGTTCCTCAGGTGTGTGCGGCGGCAAGAGCAAGGGAGCGGTGAAATGGAGGAGAAAGCAGCCACTGGCAAGCAAGCTGAACCTCTCCACACAGGCGCAAATATGTGCGAGTTTATCCAAGCTGTGGCAGACGAATGGGGGACAGAGACACATGACCTCGTTCTCGTCACCGACAATGTCTCAAATATTAAACTGGCTGCAGGGCTTGGCAACTTTCTACATATCCGATGTTATGCTCACACCCTAAACCTCGCATGCCAACGAGCCAGAGTCCTGCACGGGTCCAATTTTCAAGATCCGCCCCGGCCCGACCCGGGGACGTACAAACCCGCAACTGAACCGCAAACCCGCGCATCAGCCCGATGAGTACGGCGACCCGATCCGACCCGTTGAACACGACCCGCAGCCCGACCCGTAACCCGTATTTAAAGTCATCATTTTGGGTCACAGTGTCTGCATGCATACAGCATATCGCCACAGTTCAGCTGCCAGTGACTAAATAACGCACCTGAATGAAGCAGCTCTTGCAATAAAAGCCTGACTTCAGTCATGAATCATCAGCCCTGCGTGTTCTTCTCCCATACAACTGGAAAAACACTCGTTTGTTACGTTTAATGCTTTTAAACTTTTAATCTCTTAAAGGTAACTTTACGTGTGTGTAGGTGAGGACCTACAGTGACTAACGCTGGTGGATTGGTGACACTCGCCTCTGGGTGTCGGTCAGGACACACAAACCACGACAGGGCTTCTGGAGTATCTTCTTCTTTATTGTCAGAAGAAGTGAAGTATTCCAGACAGACATTTCTTCTTAGTTAACAGAGCCAGTGGGAGTGGGGATATCAACCCATGTACAGTACTGTGTTGTGTTGTGGTCCTACAACAAGAAATTAATCATCATTAAGCTGATGAACAGAAGGACATATACACTGAGATGAATAGCTAACTACAAACATAAATCAGTCTTTAACAGGAGTGAAACTACACACTGATTAGATTGAACAGCATACACGTATTGAATTACTCTAGCCAACAGTGACACCTACTGGACATTAATCAGAAACCCACAAACTCTCCAATTAAGTATCAAATAAGAAGTATTTAAAGAAACCCATCTTGATTTAGACAAATGAAAGCAATAAGACATTCCTCAGGTGAATTGGACACACGTGCACTGAACCCCACTACATGATGAAATGAAATACAATCGCTCTTAACAAGCTAGCGTTTAGCATGGCTAGTAGCATATGAACACAGGCTGAAATCACACCACAAAACTCCAACATGCAATGAACATTCCACAATCACAGGGTCATGATCTCAAAGTGAACATGCTGGGGTGCTACTTACATTTACTCAGGAACGCACAACTTCTGTATTCAGTTTCATTTTCCTCCCACACTCAAGCAGCATTCAAAGCTAACAGAACGATCCAGGAACAGAAAATAGTACGCCGGGAACGCACTGGACGCGGAAGCGTAGCGGAGGCGCCGGCGCTTGGCTGTTCGCACTGGAGGCGCCTGCGCTCTCCGCGCTGGTCACACATCGGCTGCACTCGGCTCGCTCCGTCAGCTCTCGGTTTTCACGTTTGTTCCCTGTTCCCTCTGTCTCGCTCTGCCAGTATGGATGTGTGTGTTTTGGTGACCTGTGGAGAGACTTTTTCTCCTCCTGTCCTCTTTTTCTCTGCATCACGTGAATGTCTGTCGCTGTGTGTGTGTGTGTGTGTGTGTGTGTGTGTGTGTGTGTGTGTGTGTGTGTGTGTGTGTGTGTGTGTGTGTTTGGGTGCGTACATGGGTATGTCTGTTTGTGTGTCCATCTGTCTTGTGATTAGACCCAAGTGACAACCCAGACAGCAAGACGACATTGAATAAACGTTGATATTTCATCAGAACCATCAGAATGGTTGATATCAATTTTTCAACCATAAATAAACATTGAATCATCATTGCAATATAGATGGAACCTGATGTTGATGACTATGACATGGAAACAACGTTGATTTATAATCGCTGACTGTGGTTGATTTAGCATCTATATCTGGTTGATCTGGCGATGACACCAGTGTTGATAAACGGTTGAAGAATGGTTGACCTCAAAAATACATTGATTGAAAAACCATCGATTTATGGTTGACAAGGAGACTGCATGCAAGACAACATTGAATAAATGTTGATATTTGATCTGAGCTGTGAGACTGGTTTATATCAGTAGTACTGAGAGACATAATTCCCCTTGCAATGTACAACAATTTTATGTTGTTTTCAGTGGCCATGCATCTACTTTTGTCTCCACAGTCATCTAAACAGATAATTGATTTTCCTCAAGAACTGTTAATTTCATTTGTGAGGCACTTTGGGCAGTTGTATGGCAGAAATGAAATAACATATAATGTACATCAGCTGACACACTTGGCAGCAGAATACCATCTCTTTGGTCCATTAGACAACATATCAGCCTTTCCATACGAGAATTACTTGGGTCAGCTGAAGCGCCTGTTGCGCAAGCCTCACTTGCCTCTACAACAAGTGATTAAAAGGCTTTCAGAAAAACCTGTGCAGACCACAATCTCTGTCAAGACAGGACACAAATTCATGCATCCTCACCATGACGGCCCACTGACATCTTGCACTAGACATGGAGAGCAATACCGCAAGCTCCAAACAGAGAAGTTCACTTTGTCATCCAAGTCTGGGAATAACTGTTTTCTGATTCTTGACGACATTGTACTTATTGAAAACATTGTCAGGATCCCAGAGGCTCAAGAGACCTTTGTCATCTTTCGAAAGTTCACCAACAAAGAGTCCTTCGCCCAGTATCCGTTTCCCTCTGAGAGGATTGGGGTGTTTACAGTTTGGGGGCTGAACATGGCAGTCAGTGTGGCAAAGCTTCAGCATATTGTCAAAAAGTACATACTTTACCCTGACAAAACACAATTTATTGCTGTCCCAATTGTCCATACCAATTAATAAAGACATGAAGTTTCCAAAAACTTCATTTGATCTGTCTGATAATTAATGAAATCGGTTCCCTTTTTTTTGCTTGTGTGTTCAATAGTCTGCCTCAAGATGAGTGAGAGGACAAACAAACAATGGTACATAGTTAAATTTAGTAGTGGTGCTGTAGAAATTATTCCAAGCACTTGGATTGATGGGGATGAAGTGTTCTGGCCCCCACTCACCCCCAAGGACACCAATAAGCTCCATTCAGTCATCAGAAACAGGGAGCAGCCAAGGCCTGGATGGCAGATTCATAAGCCTGTGAAGGTCCTCAGCAGCCATGGTGGGTTTGACTCAGACGTCTGCACACAGGTCCATGTTTGAATGATATGAAAAATATTGATTACATTATATTACATTATAAACATTGTCGTCAATAATATTAAAATACTACAGGGCCTACACAGTATATGAATGTAATTTTTTGTTCTTGACATTAACTGTACCTGGATGTTGTACTGTAATGTAGGTGACCATGCTGAGGCAAACAAATGGCTGTCCAGGTATCTCAGCGGAGACTGTGACACAACAGACATTCAGTCCGAAGACGAGTGTACTCCTCAGCTGAAAAGAACAAGAAGGTGATACGATCTGTTAAAGTTAATACTGTTTATTGATGTACTAGCAGACACTTCTGTCCACAGAAAGGTGTTAATTGAATCATTTTTGTTGATGTTTGGGCCAAAGCCTTCGGTTTCCATGCCTAACAATTAAATGTATAATTTCCTCACTTTTGTCGAGGGGTTTGCAAATGCTCAACCTTTCACATATTTCATGTTACCTCTGTGGCATAAATGTAAATGTGCAGTTCAGGTTAAGCTTCATTACCCCTTCTGTAAACAAACAGCCACTTGATTTTCTAAACTGAATGACTCCACAAAACATGCTAAATGTGGAACATGCAGATTAATTTTCACTGAAAAAGCAAATGCCAAACTAACAGTCGTGGGTGTAGCCAGATTAGAAGTGTGTTTGAGGCAAAATATAGCCCATTTGGAAAACAATTGGTTTACTAACAACCACTATCTATCCGCATGCCTGATGGTTGCCCAAACCCTGGTAGAAGTGGTCGAGGGGGAGTTTGACTAGTACTTGTAGTCCCAAAAAAAAAATCATTTAAAGCAACACTAAGGAACTTTCAGTTTTCGTTGATTTTGGCGGCGCCAGTGGACAAAAGCGGTAGTGTTTTGCCTGACCGAATACTACAGTTCCCATGAGGCCGAGCACGTGGTGTCGTAAATTGCTGCTCCCGGTGGCATGCTGTCGGACTGAACTCGCCTACATTTGTTTCCAGTGGCTGTGTGAAGGATGGATAGCAACGAGGTCATGATCTAAATGAATCTAACGGTGGCTAAACAATGTTATATCATGATGTGACGCATGCCGTAAAGCAGTTCGCACATTTGGAGCTTTTTAGTGTGCAGGGTTCCTACCACCCTCCTCACAGCTGCTCAGTCCAAGTGAAAGCAATACTGACGCCCTCAGCCCGTGACAGAGGGTCATTCAACTAGTTTTAAGTCGAAGTATCATCACAAAAGATATTAAAATGTTTTATTAAGGTTGAAAAGTTCCTTAGTGTAGGTTTAAAGGGTCAGGTTTTTTGTTTGTTCAGGAAATTCCTCTCTCTTTATACGTGTGTCTTTATATGTGTGTGTGTGTGTGTGTGTGTGTGTGTGTGTGTGTGTGTGTGTGTGTACACATCCATATGTGTGTATGTGTACATAATCAAAATTATTTCTCCTTTGTGGACTTATAGGCCGAATCCCAGATATTATTCAGAATCTGACAGTGGTGAAACCCAGGAAAGACTCCCACAAGCCCCCAGAATTCTGTATCCAGGTAAATGTGCGTGCGTGTGTGAGTGTGTGTGCACGTGTGTATAATGCATGATTTGGCAGAGCATTAAGAATCTGATTATCATCTCGTATCATCTCCTCACCTCCAACCATCCAATCAAATCTAGCCTCATCTTCCCCCAAAACATACGAGACCCTCCAATTTGGTTGTCTCTCTGAGGACCTCTTTCAGAAGAGTTCTGTCTCTGGCACCTTCATGGAAGAGTTCCTAAGCCAAAGTTTGCTGGCCTCACCAACTGGAATGCAACTCCCACAGGAGTCATCTCCTGCAGGTATATTTTAAAAAGAAACATTTAAATATCGCAATTTTGGAAATTTTAAAATTCAAACGTGCTAAAAACCCTGTGAAATGGTCTGCTTTCTATCCTCATATTAGTTGCGGATTCAAGGGACAATGCACAGCAGGCCTTAAAAGGCAAGTGCAACAATGTTATTTCAACTTTCCTCTGTGCTTTTCACTAACAATAAGCCGCCAACCTTCAATAGTTCAATTGACAAATTGCACATAAACTAAATATTTTAGTTTATAGGCAAAATTAAGAACATACCTGGGATCAAACATGTGGGACCACAACTCATGTCACCACTGAACTGAGATAGCAGAATTGTTAATGTGAAATACTGTCCTTGGAGGGCGTTTCTTCTCAACTACATTTACACTGTGGAACAAAATTTGTTATGTGAGCTGGGTATGGTGTAGTTATGTTGGAAGAAAAAGCAGATCTGCAGAACTGAGAATACTGAAACAGATCTTTTACATATTTTCCTACATCTAAACATGACTGGCATTTCTCTCTCTCACCTTATATTACACATACAAATAGTTAAATTGTTGTTAGATTGTTTATAAGAAAGTTAAAATGAATGGGATTCCAAACCACTAAATTGTAATACAGGGTGATGAAAAAAAAAAAAAAAAAATTAGAATATTTCTACATATTACTGACATTTCTAAATTCAGTGGGGTGGACACTTATAGTGCATGTTTTTCAACAGATGTGGCGATGCGGAGACTCCTTACTGCTGTAAGTGAGCTGACCAAAGAAGTCAGGGACCTGCGGCAGGAGTTCCGAGAATTCCACCAGTCCTGCAGGTGTGGCCAGGCTGTAGCGCCAGTGGGACCTCAGCTGGGGGTGCCCTTCGGCTTGCCATTGTGCAATTTAGAGGCACTAGACCAAGCAGAGGCCGCTCTGCAAACAGAGGACAACCAGGGAGCAATGGTAGGTTTATATCCACATTTTAAGTAATGGAAAACTCAAGTGATCCACAATTAAAACAATGAAAGTAATAAAATACATGTACATATGTTCAATAATGACAGTATTTTTATATTAATAATTAGGCCTATTTGAATTTGTATTTACTCTCAAACGTATTGATTCCACATTAAAGAAAAAAAAGGAATTACAATGCCAACACAATCACTTTCACAAAAATGACACTTGTGTTTTTTTTTTTATACTTCTTGTTTGTGTAATACATACCTTTTGTTCTGATAGACTGCACTGCTTGCCAAAATTGGAGGGACCACTGTGGAGCTCAAAATCCGGAGGATGCTGGCATGGACCCTCACAAATGAGCTAGCTTCTGAAATCAACTGGGCTGGGAAAAAAAACAAGGATCCATCCAAACAGAAGCGCCCTTTCAGAGAGCTGGCTCTCTCCAAGTGCATGTTTGGTGAGTACTGTAGATTATTCAATCGCTTTAGCCTATCAGCAGCAACAGTTCTCTAACAAATATGTAATGCCTGGGGCCTACTGTTAACCCGAGCGTATTTGAAAATAGGAATATTAATTAAATAAATCTCAAGAAACTAAAATTACACTGTAGTAGCTAAGCCCAATGATATGCTACTGATGGGCTTATGTGACAAACGCGCCACGCCGACTTACAACTGTGGTCACATCAGCCGTCTCTCGTTTTCGCATGGTCAAGCCAGCCGCTCCAACATCTTCACTGCCCAGGGGCCTCATGTACAAAGACATGGATGTCCTACTAAAACATGGCGTACGATCAAATCCAGAAAATGTTGTTCGCACAAAAAAAATCCAGATGTATGAATCTGTGCACACGCATGAATTCAAGCACGTGTATTTCCCAATCAACGTGGAATTGAGCACACATATTGGAGTACCCAACCCCTCCCTAACCACGCCTTCAATTACATAGGCAAATCATATTTAAATAAGACATGAGATTCCTGCCTCTGCACAATCAGAAAATTAAAATAGAAAGAGTGAGATGATTTAAAAAAAAATTCATGAAAGCACATTTGACGCACTACTCACCGAAGTGTCGCACTTAAGATGTTGGAGCGACTGGCTTGACCATCCCAAAACGAGAGACGGCTGACGTGACCGCAGTGACTTGCAGTACTGTATTACTGGAACTCTGTAGCTGTATGGGGCTGCACAGTGGCGTAGTGGTTGGCCTTGCAACAAGAAGGTCCCGGTTCAATCCCGAGGTGGGCCTGGGATCTTTCTGCATGGAGTTTGAATGTTCTCCCTGTGCATGCGTGGGTTTTCTCCGGGTATTCCGGCTTCCTCCCACAGTCCAAAAATATGCTGAGGTTAATTGATTATTCTAAATTGCCCATAGGCGTGAATGTGAGAGTGATTGTGTGTCTGTATATGTAGCTCTGCGACAGACTGGCAACCTGTCCAGGGTGTCCCCTGCCTTCACCCGAGTCAGCTGGGAGAGGCTCCAGCACCCCCCGCTACCCTAATGAGGTTATAAAGCTGTGTATAGAGAATGGATGGATGGATGTAGCTGTACGGTTACCCATTTCCTTATTTGCTTATCGCATGTCCACAGAAAATGTCCCTTAAATCCACTAACAAAACACAAAACTTCAACAACTTTCGAGCTGGTGTTGCAGTCAGAAACCGTTTGTGCTCTAACCTGTCAAACCACCTGGCACATCATGTGTAGGTGGTCGCTCAATCAGTGTCCGGTGGACACACAGACATAAACAATCAAAATAAAATGGCAAAATGGCCATAGCATACGCATTTGCTTTTTCAGCGGCTAACTTTGCATTTTCTTTCTCTTTTCTGTTTAGATGCTCTTGTTCTGGAGGGAGGAACAGCCACACAATTTGAGTTTGCACAGGTGGTGCAGAAGTGGCTGCGCTACGCACCGGATAGGGCAGGGGGGACTGGACGCTCTAAGTTGCCGATGCAACCGACTTCTTAAGACTGTTCTTCTGTTTTGTTCTTGTCATTGGTTGCTGTAGAAATAATTCTGGAATTCCTGAAGAAGTTGTTTAAGGGAAGGTGGGACATCACACACAATGCATGCACGCACACACACACACACAACACACACACACACACACACACACACACACACACACACACTCCTGAAGTTGTTCCTTTTTCGTTAGTTTTGTTAAAAAGTTCAATTAGCATAAATTGCAATAAAATTTATTTTGTATTTTAAAGTCATCTGCTGTAATCATTTGATTATACAGTAAAATGTTTTAATTACGTTTCCACATCCTGGCTGTAGATAAGGCAGCACTTTTACCATTTAAAATTAATTGAAACCACATTGATTTATAGTTGAGTAGACATGTCAATGTTGTTTCAATGTTCCTGATGGTTGAAATTCCATAGAAATACCATTGGTCTGTGGTCAGAATTCAATGTTGTTTCAATGTTAAAAAATGGTGCAACATGATGTTGAATCAACATCAGATTCCAACGTTGATTCAATGACTTATAGTTGAAAAAATAACATTGATTCAATATAGTTTCAATAACTGCTCGCTATCTGGGAAATTATAGACGGACGAGCAACACCGTCCGTAACTAATCGTCATTTAATTTGTTATATTTTGAAAATTGACCGGATTCTCTTGCCTTTTCTGTTTCCGACTTCCTGTCTGGTCCGATCTGCTTGATCCAGCTTGACATATGGCGCTCCCGGCGCTCGCGGCTCGCGTGAAAAATAGAACGAAGCGGAGCGGGCGCGCTGCAGAGCGCGAGCCGCGGCGCGCGCGGCGCTCCACTGCGCGTTCGGTGCGGCCGGTCAGATAGGTTATCATGGGAGGCGATCAGAAGCCGCGCGCGGCGCTTCCGCGTCCAGTGCGTTCGGGCCGTTACTTTCTGTCCAGACTTGAGCGGCGTTCAGCAGCTACGAGCCGTGACATGTTTAGAATCCATCCAGGAGAAAAGTAATCCATCAGGGAAACACTGAGTAATGTTTGAACACTTCAGGAACATTACAAAGTGATAGTTGTACGTTTTATCCATTTATTTCTCAAATATCTAAATAGCTATTAACTGTTTTGGAAGTGGCGCTTGTCAGACGGCGGCAGACCGTTTGATGCTCTCGTCCAATCAGAAACTGTGTTATTAGATGGCGAAACGCAATTAAACAGCTGAGCCAATGAAGCGACCCTCAGAGAGTAATTAACCCCTTAAGCTCAGACGGTCAACTTCTCACGATGCATTTATAAATTATCCAGACGCATTTTGCATATTCCACAGACAAAGCTGATATTCTCATGAATCCGCTGGTATAAACCACTTTCAGATGTGATTACCACAGCGGGTAATATAAACACATTTGTCCAACATACAGCAAATTAAGTAAACAGCGCAACTCACCTTTGGAGGCTCATAACTGATCACAGATGATCCATAATCCAGATAATCCAGCAAAAACTGCCACAGTACAAGCCTATGCATCCAGGCAAAGCTAGAAAGTATAGCCTTTTGTCCAAAACATGTCTTGAAATAAGCAAATAATCCAGAATTAGACGCGCCACCGCGCGCGCACGCGGCGCGTCTCTCCGCGAGCGCGTCCGATAATAATCCATTTTTTTATCAGATAAAAACATCCAGACCTCTCTCACTCTCGCTGAGGATATCCAATATGGCGACTGATCGGTTTCCGTTGCTTATTCGTCATATTTCAACCAATCAAGTGACTCATCCCTCCCTCCGATGGCTAACCAGCCAACCGCTGCCGAGACTGATGGACCCACGTCATCGGTCGTCATCACTCGTCATCAACGTATTCTGAGCCAATCACGTCGGTAGAAACGTTTGACTGACAGGGCTGGTAGCCAATGAGCTTGCTGAATGGCTGGCTGGCCCGCTGGCGGGGTTTTGGGACTTCTCAGATATCTGCTGAGGGATGCACCTGCTGTCTGTCCCTGCTCCTCTCAGTCTGAGTGCCTTATCCCACACTGAAGCCTATCTGAAGTGATGTTTTGAGTACTTTATGAGTTTTTGGAGTGAAAATAATGTAAAAATGGGCCAAAAACCAACATATACCATTGTACAGAGGGCATCCAGGGGGTATACAGAGGATGTCCAAAATTGACCTCGCCGGGGCATAGCAATTACAAATACATGTGTGAAACACTCATTTCTTGTATGACTGCTCTGACATTTTGACCTGAACTATGTAAGACCCCAGGCTTTAGCAAAATTGTGTTTTCAAGCTCTCACAGTGCTTCCACACTTGTTTCCAGGTGTTTTATGAGGGGAAAAATTCAGGCGAGAATGAAATTGACCCTAATTCAGTGTGCTGCAACATAAATAAATCTGTGCCAGTAGCACCAAGAGTAATTCTGACTGCACTGGGTGAAAATACAGGTTGTCAGCTTTCAAATGAGACCCCAACCATGCATGTACTCCAAACAGTTCAAGAACAGCATTCAGTTTACTTTGGGTACGTCTTTAGTTGAACTTTTAAGCGAAAATGGCCCCGAGCTTAAAGGCCTGTTCCAAAGTCTGTGTCCCTAACCACTAGACTATCCAGCCATATATATATATATATATATATATATATATATATATATATATATATATATATATATATATATATGTATATGTATATGTGTGTATATATATATATATATATATATATATATATATATATATATATATATATATATATATATATATGTATGTATGTATATATATATGTATACACACACACACACACACAAAGCAACAGGAGCGGCAAGCAAGTTAATGTTTAACAGCAGCTCATGCCACTGGTCACCAGCAATGCTACTTTGTCAAAGTCAAGGAACTGATATCACACCCACAACCCAGGTTGGTCTCATTGATGTGGCCAGACTGAATGAAACCATGGCTCATAAAGGGCTGGAACAGAAACTTATAAGAAAAAAATTTGTTCTCCGGGAATATCTCCAGGAACATGTATATGTATATATACATACATATATGTATATATAAATTAAAAAAAATAATAATAATATATATATATATATATATATATATATAATACATACATTGGCGATTCTCTCCTTTACTCCACATTTGTGCTTAGCTAAAGGTAAAGCACAAACAATGCAGTCTATTGTCATCTTCATCAGCTGGAGCATTTATACCCAGTTTACGATACCTGGACAACTCAACTGGGCGGTCGGGTGTCACATCTTTATTATACTGTCATATTTCAGCCAGTTACATTATTGATGTGGTGACAACATCATCAAATATTAAGATCTTTATCAGCTGTAGCATTTATACCCCTCGTCACTACATCGAAATCAGTTTAGTTCTAAAGTTTTGACATTTCCTGATTGTAGTTAGTTTTAAACACACTTAACAAGCAGGAGGATCAGGATCTGTTTTCAAGTGATATGATCTGGAACGAAGCTGGACCACGTGAATCTGAAGCCATTTAAACAGTTCAACTGAATGAATGAATGAATTAATTAATTAATTTATTTATTTTTTGAACATGTATAAAGTGAAGAAAGAAAAAAAGATAAAAAAGAAAGTTAATGCAAATCAAGGAAAAAAGAAAAAACAACAACATAACAGCATAGTTCGAAAAAAGCAGTAGGAAGAAGTAGAAACATTTTAGAGATTCCTACCCCTTTTAACTATTAACAAGTTTTAAATCATACATCATAGGACATCACACATATCATATAGTTATCCCCATAAATAAGAGAGAGAACAAACACCCCCTTTAATCAAACTGACAGGTGACCTCTGAATGACCCGAACCCCCTCGACCACATGACCAGCACCAGCCATGACCACCCCATGACCACCCCATGACCTCTGACCCACCCCCGACCACATGACCAGCACCACCCCAAGACCACCCCATGACCCCCCCCCCCCCTCAAATCCAACTCCCGCCCCTGCCCCAAAAAAATTAGTCCTGCCTCGCCCCATGATGTCCGTTCACCCCTCCCTCCAGCGGTCCTGGGGCCCCTCCTCTCACCCTCCCTGTAGATTTATAGGCTCTGCAAAATGCAGTACTACGACTACTCCTACTACTACTAGTGATTTTTGGGGAAAAAATGGCTCAGGAGAGAGCGATTCACCTGCCAATCATCTGCGACACACCGGTGGCGGTGTATGAAAACATGCCGACGATCCCGAACACACCAAAGAAACATGTGATGCACCTGCTTAGGACCCAGCTCCGTCCTTTGGAATCACTGGTGCAATAATGGCCGCTTGAACCGTACGGACAGAACGGTACATGGGGCTATCTGTTCAAGTATGCTACGGGGAAGCTTTGCCTATATCAGCGGGTTGAGGGTGAAAAGCAGGGACCTGTACCCTCCCTAGCGACGCTGAACTCCAATGACGGGGGTGTGCTGTATCACATGTTGGGTCGATACGTCCGAGCTAACCCTGTTGAAGATGTTGTGAAGGTGAAGCCCATCAAGCCGGTGCTGATA